>NC_057811.1:226645488-226656768 GCF_018294505.1 Triticum aestivum | reverse complement strand
GTGCACTTTACGTTTTCACTCATAACTTTCACTCCTGAACTCCGATTTGGGTGTTCTTTAGCTCGTTGAAAAGCTAGCGACGTGCCCAAGCTGCTCATGTTGGTTTTACCACCATTTTACTCCATCAAAAATTTGGCATTTTTGCATCTTTGCATAGGCCATCCACCATATCATCCGCCAAACCACCATAGCTTTCCGCAACCTAACAAATTTTTGCTCCATATAGCATTTGTGGTTGCTTGAGTGGTGACTTGAGTATCCTAAGGTGTTTCGGCTACTTAGGGACGGTTTCTTCGTCATCAACCACCACCACCACTTCCGCCTCGCTAACTCTGGAACCACCAACGCATTCCGCTACCACCATTTGACATTTTCCTTGAGATTTTGAGTTCGTGGTTTTTTTACCGTTTCCTAAGGTGTTTCGGCTACTTAGGGACGGGTCTACATCATCTTGGTATCTACATCAAGAACACCGCCACTCATCATCGCCACGAGGTCGTCATCGACATCGACCACTTCACCATTCTGACACCCTACCCGTAAGCAAGAACGGTAACCTCTATATCATCTTGGTATCGTGATATCCCATCGTTGTACATTCTTGCCATTACATTGTTAACCCCTTAGCACATTTTGCGTCACTTGCCTAGCGAGACTAGCCTTTGAGTATTGCCGGCAACGCTACTTGTGCACATTAGTGATCCGTACCTTCCATTGCATACATACCATATCATCTTGGTATCATATTGGTATCTTCATATTATCCCTTGTGTCACAAGATTGTTCCGGCATATACACAATTGCTATCTTGGCTTGTGCATTTTGCATAAGTGGCCATATCAAAAAAAAGAATAAGCTTTTAAGCAAAAGAGAAAGAGAGCAAAGAGCTTCTAAGCAATAGCCATAGCATCGCCACATTGCATATCATACCACCATATTGATCATCTTGGATCATCGTGTGCGAAACACCGGAACATCATACACATAGCATACTTGGGATAGAAAGCTCATACATTTTGCATCTTATAGGTCGTGCACAAGTGTCGTATCCGCCTATTGAGCAATTGTGCTAGCGTCTCTCTTGAGTTGTGCAACACGAGCGTTTTCCGTGGATTCCACATTTTGTGCTCATTCCTTGGTTGCACGACCCCATTTATCTATCTCTGTGTGTGTTTCCGTGTGCCCCATATTGCTATTGGTCTACTTGTTTCACTTGCGAATTTGTGAATCTTTTCCAACATTATTGACTCTTTCTAACATTTTGCATCAAATTTTTGTGCCACTATCCTCACCAAGCTCCACCATAAGCCTTACTTGTGTAGGTGTGAGAATTGACAAGATCCGGTACCAATTGTGCTATTTCCTTGATACATTATTGAGTGATCATTGATCCATCTTCAACATTGGATAAGGTACATTGGTCTAATTCTTTCCTTTGTTCCACTCACATTTGCTCGAGTCTTGTGATGGATAGGCAAGGCATTTCATCTCCGGTCTTCGACAACAACGACGACGCGAACAACTACATCACCAAAACGCCCATCTTCGGACTACAACGAGCAATGCAAGGCATTGAGCGACTCACCATCGACATTCTGCAAAACGAAGCAAGGATAAGGGACTACCTCGACACCAAGTTGGCCGAACAATGGGATCAAGTACGAGACATGGTAGCCAACTACAAGTCTTCTTCCCCTTCATCATCTTCAAGGCGGCGACGCTCAAGTGGCCAATCTTCGGAACGTCATTGAGCTCAAGCACTACAACACCATCAAGATGAAGATGCTCGCGATGCGTACACCTACAAGTCCCAAAAAGCTCTACATCAAGCTACGGCCAAACTTCATGTGCACAAGAGAAGACCGCAAGACAAGAACCACCAAGACGGAGCTACGACTACTATGACCACTTTGGCATCTTCGCCAAGTGTCATCAAGGCATCTTCGCCTTTGGACGTATGGCATCTTCGCCTACCTCCGACGAGTACGCCTACGTCGGCCTTCCTCCAAGGCGACGGTGACGAGATGATCGAGCATGGGATTTTCCCTTCGGTCATGGAGGAGAGCGATGATGTGCCAGGCCTTCATCCATAGCGACGACGACGAGATGGTTGAGCATGGGATTTTCCCTTCGACCACGGGGATGTATGATGACTTGAGTGACTTGTGCCACCATATGGAGAGTGAGAGTGACTTCACCACTAGCCCCATATATGATGAGTTGCCACAATTCCCATGTGAGGAGAGCCACAACCCCCACCACTTGAGTGAGATGAGTGACTCCACCATATGTGACATTGAGTGCACCTACCTTGAGGGAGTGAGAGAGCCACCACCACATAGTGAGGAAGTTGATAGGGCATGTGAGGCCACTATGATTTCTAACGACTTAACCTCTACCTCTATTGTGTCTTTCTCATTTGGTGCTAGGTCCCATATATGATGATGCGCCGATGTTTGACGACTTCGTCCTCCCTTTGGACAAGATGATGCCATGGTGGAATATGATGCGCCCCCTACATGGTTCCATCAAGATGAAGATGATGACCACCATTTGGTCTTTGCCACCTCACCTACACCACTTGAGTGGAATGAACAAGGTAATATAGGTGAAGGTGATGTTCTAGTCCCACTAGTGGACATTCTTGACATTGATTGCTTGCATGATGTTGATCCACCTATTACCATGCTCCATGCTAGTTCGACTTCCCCATGTGATGAATTATTGCCCATTTATGATGAGTATGATGATTGCCATGTGGAGTCTATTCTTTGTGATGCCATGTTACATAGGATTTCTTGTGATAATTCTCTCGGTCACATCATGTTTGACAATCCGCTTGACTTGTCATATGCTATGCATGAGATCAACAATATGTCATATTTGCAATCTCATCGTAGTGACTATGCATATGCCATTAAAATTAACCCAATTTGCACATATGGCATAGATGACAAGCCCATGGTTATTGGCATTTATTTTTCTTGTGATGATATTGATATGCTCCCTTTGCATCATTTATCTCATATGCCATGCCATGACCACCTAGCTTCGGATATGCATTGTTTTGGATGTTGTCAATATTCTCGATGTGATGTTTCCATTATTTCTCATGAGGAGACCCCCATAGTTTCCTCATACATGTTAGGAGATTTTGATTCATCCTATCCATTGCATGATCCCACTACTTGTGTGCACCATATGCTCCCCATGAATGAAAATGATATGGATGTGCCATATACTTGCATTCTCAATTTATGTCCTCATCGTGCCATACACAATAAGTATTCATTCATGATGGATGACATGTTCTTATACCATGCATCAAATTTCTTTGAGCAATGTTTATCTTGTGCTAACTCACACATGCACATACACATCATGATGGATGATGTCTATATTTACCACGCACACACTTTCTTTGGTTTGTGTCTCTTTTGTGTAGGTACACATGAATACTTGTCAACCTCGCAATCCAACGAGTTGACAAAACGAGCTCTAGAGAGCAATGATGACTTGGGATCCCATGGATTGTCTTTCCCACCGCTCTCTTCGCGCCAAGACTTCGTGCATTTCTTCTACATGGCACTCACTTGGCTATGGGTTATTGTCCATTACATATTATATGCCCATCTTGCCATGTTCACTTTGCATGATATGCTAATTCCTATGCCTTTGCCATGCATTTGTGACCCATGCTTTACATTACATATGATGATTGATTCTACTACTTGTATGTGCATTTGCAAGCTTGGTGGAGATGTTGCTTGTTCTTGCCATGTTTCCTTTGTGATCCATTTCTATGATGATACTATGATCTTGCATTGTGCTCGTGCTCGCGATATGTCATGTTCATTTCCTATATCTCTTATTTGCTCACATGATATGCTTGCCATGATTTCCTCTAGTGTGTGGCATCTTCGCTCCACTAGTTTGCACGACTTGATTTCTATGCTTACTCATGTTGCATCCAATTCTTGGATTACGTGCTCCTATCATATGTTTGGTTGCAACAGTGTCATTACTTCACATATGCTATGTCCCATTGCTTGTCACTTGCTTGACTTGTTTGCCTCACACATGATGAACAATTGCTCTTTCCATTGTGTTAAGTGCCACTCGATTTTCACTACACCCTATGCAAATTATGCTTGGATTGTCTTGCACTTGCATGTGTGTAGACATATCATCTTCTTTGGTGTTGTGAATGACTCTTATGCCTACCATAGACCATTCATTGAGAGTCTTATGCATGCTTGCTATGACATTAAGGTAGAGGCTTGTTTACTTGTCCAACATATTAGCACCTTTACCTCACCTATGCATGCTTGTTTCCATGATGCTTTTCCCTGTGCTCAATTTATATGCTTAAATGCCCTGAAACACTTCTTTGTCAAACCATATGCTATGCTTGATGACAACACTTGTTAGGTGAATCACCTCTTGTATGCTTGGTTTTGCTTTAATGCCTACCACATTTGTTTTTCCAAGTGCTTCTTATCTTTGCTCCTTTTGAAGGACTTACAAGACGGTGCAACATTGGAGAGTGACCATTTCGAGCTTCAACATGACAAGTGCTTGGTTGTTGTCCACTTCTACACGGCAACGCCCGCTCTTTCCCATGGTGATGAAGATCACGATCCGTGGACGGATCTCTCCCAAGGGGGGGGGGAATGATGCGGAGCATCCCTTGACCATCCCCATGGATGTCACACCGCCACCGCAAGCACGGAGAGGACCTACAATGAGAGATCGCGCACGCGCCGTCGAAACCGAGGTGAACTCTTTCCTCTTCGAGTTTCATTCGGATTCACACGAGAGTCGGATTCTACCTCAAATGGAAACGTTATGCATTCTTAGGTACTTCGGAGATCGTCATGAGAAAGCACGGAGGGATCACCAAGTTCATCGGAGACCTACGAAAGAGGAGAAGGAAGATGGACGCGCGACAAGAGAGAAGGAGGAGTCCTGGACACCCCGGGTGCCCGGGCACTTTGGCCCCTGAGGCCCGGCCCCGGGTGCCCGGCCATGGAGGGCTTGGGTGCCCGCACCACCCCGGCGCTGCCCCCAGCCACCCCTGGGTGCCCGGCCTTGGCCCCCGGGTGCCCGGCCGCCTGCGCCCAGCCACCCTCCGGGTGCCCGGCCCCTCTCCAGCCGGCCCCGGGTGCCCGGCCGAATGGCCCCGGGTGCCCGGCCTCGACCGCCCAGGCCCCTGCGTCTACCCCGAGTGCCCGGGCCTAGGAACCCCGGGTGCCCGGACCACTCCGAGGGCCTGCGTGCCTTGTTGGGCTTTTGCCCATGTACCCATCTCCACCTCTTATTTCGCCCCTAGACTATAAGTACCCCCACCTAGCTCATTTAGAGGATAGCAAAGTATATGATAGTCATATGTGAGCTTTGATCCATGGATCCACTCCACTAGGAGATCAAGACCTCCTCTTGGAGTGACCTACCTCAAGACCCCCTCATGGGTGGCCCCCTTCAAGACCTCATTCCTCGTAGGATTGGGATGAACTAGTACCTTGTATCTTTCCTTTGTTGTCTTTTTATCATTGTATCTCTCTTTGTGTGATTGGATCTAGCAAATGTGTGATTGGATCTAGTCAATTTGAGTGTTTCCCCTCTCTTGTGTTCTTCGTGTTCTTGGGGATTTCCCCTCCAATTCATGAAAGATCCCCATCTAGGGTTCCACCCTACAACACCCATGTTTGGGCAATCGATCATACGGCCCGCAGAAGGCCCATTGATAATACGGCCCGTAGAAGGCCCATTGATGATACGGCCCATAGAAGGCCCATTGTTTCTACGGCCCGTAGAAGGCCCAGTGTCACTACAGTAAATATGTAGCCATGGTTATTGTGGCCTAGTTTAAAAAAAGGTTATTGCGGCCACTAGCAAACCGCGGAAAAAGAACAACACTGGCTACAAGCAAACAAATAAACAAGACAACAAGGAAATAAATAAGCAAGCAACTTACGGTAGGCTATCACGGCTATTACACATATTACATCCACTGGGCATCAAAGTTCGCCACCAATGCAAATATAGGGAACAAAGCAGCATATCATATACACTAGTTGTGAAAGTTGGCGACCAGTGCAAATAAACACCGCAGCAAAACATGTCCAGGACTGAAACCACTTCAGAAGATCTCAAGAAACAATATCCTGCGTACCCATAATGCTGGCAAGATGCTCAGCAAGCTTATTAACTTTCTCTTGTTTGGCGCTTAAATCCTCTAGCGCTTGCTGTTGCACCAGAAAGTATGCATCTGAATTCTGCAGGGACTTCCTCAGTCCTTCTGCTTCCTGCCGCAACACATCTGATCGATGTCTTTCAACTTGAAGCTGAGACTCAAGAAGACAAACTGATTCAGGCAGCGAGTTCGAAGAGCTTGTGCCAGCGGTAGTGGCCAGTAACTCGAACACTACATCAAGACAGGACTTCTGGGTTCTCTCACTGTCGTCAAGGTAGTTTTTATCAGCTTTCTTGGAGGCCAACAGGGATGTCTCACTATCTTGAACCTTATCTACATTACTTCCTTCACCATTGCATAACGGGGTACTGTTCTCCAATATTTTGTCCGCATTGTAAAAGAGAAACAAGCAGACACATCACAGGTTTACCATGTTGTATATGAAACTCATTTTGGTAAATCAGTTCAGTAGTAAAGTGCACATGATAACAGCATGAAACAAACATATATCTATGTACCATGGTCACTTTATGGTCTATATCATTCTAGTTTTTGTTGCCAAATCAAGATAGAGACACAGTTCAAATAATATTTGTTCAAGACAAAGCAGAATAGACAGAATATAAGTGTGGGAAACTATAGAGACACTTGTAATGTGCATGACATGAGAACATAACTGTTTATTCAATTGAAACTGAAATCAATATAGAGCAAGTTACAACAGCAAACCAGTTAAAGAAACAAGTTTAAAACATACCTGTTGCGCCATTGGAGTTTCAATTCCATTCTTCAAATTTGAAAATAGTTGGTCTGAGTAAATACAGTGATGCAAGAGCAAAGGAGTATGAACCATAGCTACAGAACCTGACCTGAGAACAATTCTTCTTCTCCTTTAAGCGTTGAGTTGGGATTCGGAGTGGTGGTCCTCATGCTTTGGGCATTGCAGTTCCCTTACTAACTGCTCGTGTTTGGGTGCTCTGTGGTGGAGACGGTGCTGTGTCAATTGGAACTGGGTTACTATCTGCTAGGGTTGGGTTAGAAGGGGTGTAGCTGGTCCTCTGTCCAACTGGGTAGGGGTACAATCCGCGAGAGTCTGGGTTATGTGTGATGGGGTTGGTTCTTGGGCAAGTACAACCGTGGTTCTATCTGCATCAACTGGTAGCACTATCTTTTCTGAAGACCGTGTTGTTACTCCCTTAGATACTGCCATCACCCTCTCCAATTCAAATGGCTGATAAACAAGAAAAGTAATTAAATGTACAGACATTGTATGATAGACAGGTGCAATGGATAGTGGGCAATAAAAGAGGGCATGAAATAATTCACATTTATGTTGTCTAACCAAACAGGATAGCATGACACAATTTCACATATATGATGGCTAACTAAACAGGATAGCATGATACAATTTCACATTATGATGGCTAACTAAAAAAGATGGAAAGACATAGTTCAAAATATGATGACTATGTAAACAGGATGACATGATATAACTATATAATGTGTTTATTAAATAGGTTGGCATGCCATAATTCACATACATGCCGCCTATGGAAACATGATAGCATGATATAATTCCTGGATAGAATGACATAATTCAAAATATGTTGACTGTAAACACTAAACAGGATGAGATGATATAACTATATGATGTCTTTATTAAATGGGTTGCCATGCCATAATTCAGATAGATGTTGTGTAGTAAACATGATGGCATGATATAATTCAAATATATGATTTATATAGTAAGCAAGTAAGCAGATGGCAATCCATATATGATGTAAAAACTAAGCAATGCAAGACAACATGCATGAGATGGGTAATATAACCCTGCCAAGTTTGACCATAGACCTCTGGGGGAAATAGGACTGGTCATCAGTCTCCGAATCCTCCTTTGAGGAGCTCTCTGTATCCAGCAAGGTGTCTGCTTCAGCAGGTAGCATTGTCTGCTCTGAATACCTTGTTTTCACTCCAGATACTTCCATCACCGCTTCAAATGGCTGATGCACAGGAAGAGTAGTTGAATATACAAACGTTGTCGACAAATGGAACACATAATACAAAAAAAATGATAGCATGATATAATTCACATACATGATGATTGGCTCAACATCATGGCATTGCATAATTCACATATATAATGCCTTTGCAACAAGATAGCATTGCATAATTCACATATATAATGTCTTGAAACAAGATGGCAATGCATAATTCGCATATATGGTAATTAGACACTAAACAGGTGGCATTCACACAAAGCATGTCTAAACTAATCAAATGACATCGCATGCAAGACACCATACGCACGATATGAGCAACATAACCCTGCCAAGTTAATTAGAGCATACACCTCGGGGGGAATAGGACTGGTTATCTGTCTCTGAATCCTCCTCTGAGGAGCTATCCGTAACCAGCGAGATATGCGCTTCGTCAGATAGCATAGTCTACTCTGAAGACCTTGTTTTCACTCCAGAATTTTCCACCACCGTGTCAAATGGCTGATGCAAACGAAGAGTAGTTGAATGTACTAACATTGTTGACAAATGTAATATGTAACCAAAAAAGGATGGCCTGATATAATTCACCTATAAGATGACTGGCTAAGCAGGATGGCATTGCAAAATTCACATATATGATGCCTGGCTAAACAAGATGGCATTGCATAATTCACATAAATGATGAATAAACTAAACAGATGGCATTCACGCAAAACATGTCTAAACTAAGAAGTTGACATATTTGATGTATAAAGTAAGCAATGCAAGGCACCATATGCATGATATAACCAACATCAGCATGCCAAGTTAGAGCGAAGACCTCATGGGATAAATAGGAGTGGTCTTCTGCTTCCGAATCCCCCTCAGAACAGTTATCTTCCTCTTGATTACGATCCGAAATGGGTGGAGGGGGGCTGCCTTTGCGCCCACCATGGAGCGACGTCTACATGAAATTTTATTGCCACGCAAGGCTCCTCTCTTTTGCTCTACATGTTCAGTTCCATTGTGTACAATAACTGACATGCATAGGAATAAAACATAGTGAGATTATGTAAGGAGTGCATGCACAAATCCAGAGTGATGGTAGCAAACTATGGATAGACCCAAAACCAATGATAGCAGGCAGATAATAGCTTTAGTTAAAAAATACAGATAATGGCTCCTTTAATGTTTGTTTGCACCCAACATGAAACTCATAGTAGACACCCGAGATTAACCAGATAGGAGACAAATAGTACTGATTGATGCCCCAATATGTACCCCACAACCATTTAAAAACTCAAGTTTTAGCATAAGTTTGGACCTCACTCGGAGTCTAATAGGTGAACACGATGATAAAGTAGCATGTCATCATATTAAGCGATGCATAACGTAAGCAGACACGGAAGAGTGCGACCTCTCTTGCGTGTAGTCCTCAAGGTCATCTGCTCAGTTGATGATGGTAATGCAGTTGTCGTGGCTGCCGGCGGCGGGGAAGAAGATCTGAGGCGTCGAAAGACAGTCTGGAGAGCGGATCCCTGCTGTGGTGAACCCTTCCGTCATTGGAGCAGCTGAGCTGGGGTGGAACACAGCACCGCAGGAGCAGGACAAACCACACAAGGTTTTCTTTGACACATATCTGTAATAGAAGTAATTGTGTAAGGGCTTGTTTGAATTTGAGGATTCTAACAATGCAGGGATAGGAAATAGACAAGAATAGGATAGGAATGCACGTGCAAAACAGAGAATTTAAAAACACAGGATTTCTGCTAATCTGGGTGTTTGGTTCACAAGAATTGTAAGATGACAGGATGCAAAGAAGCATGGTGAGATTAAGTCAAACCACAAGAAAATGTACGGTTATAATGCTATTATGCTACTATCTCTTATTCTTGTGCTTCATGAATAGGAATTTGAAAAGGAGGACAAGTGGAAATTAAAATTCCTACGGTTTTTCTTTCAAGGAGACACTAAAGGAACAAATCCCACAGTTTTCCTTTGCACCAAATTCATGAAAAGTAGTACCATACGAAACTTTCCAATTCCTATGTTTTTCCTTCACTTTTCCTTTCAAGCACTGGCGATTCCAGTAGGCAGGCTTGAGCAAGGAAAAGCCTACACTAAAAAAATGTTTTTGTGCTACTTCTATTACTTTGGACCCAGGCCACTGCCCTACTAGCTCAACTCCCAGGGCCACCGACAAATGCACAACTCAAACGCGCAGGGATAAATAATGATGGCGTTCAAGAGAGTCCATCACGGATAGCTAAGTTGCATGGTACCTCACTGCTTGTCATATAGTAGTATTTCCCATTACTCCGTGTGCTCAGTGGACAATATATATACCATGTAGAGTAAAAAAAATATGCAACAAGTGTACAACTTCTTTGGCGAAGCCATGTCGATCTCAGCGTGATTGGGTTGGCCGGAGAGGATGCTCCGGCGGACTTGGCTGTCGGAGGAGGGGAAGAAGATCTTAGGCGTCTGGAGATGGAGCCCGAGGTACTGCTCCGCTGTGATGGAGGGTTTCGTCGTTGGAGCAGCTCCGGTGAGTTGTACGACGCCGAGGCTGAAGCAGGACAAGACAGACAACGTTAACCTGAGTGGAATTCTAATAGCATCTCCAATAGATGACGTAAAATACATAACCACAAAGTGCTAGATGTATACATCAGCCTCTCATCTCTGAACTTAACTGTCGAAACTGAATTTAACTGTCGAAACTGAACTTAACTGTCGAAACTGAATTTTGCTGCCGAAACTGAATTTTACCGTCGAAACTAAACGCACTAGAGGTGAGGCTACACGTTAATCGACTGACTTTTTCATCTCTGGTCAGTCGATTTTGCAGTCGTTGGATACGAAATCAAGGGTCTGCAGTTCACATTCAACCTCCACCCCCCTGAGCCGCCAGCCACCACCGGCCAAACAGCCGTCCCCCGCCGCCCGCGGCCGGCGGTGCGCCGCCCCGCCCGCCCCGAAAACACTCCCCACCGCCGGTCCGTCGCCGCCCCGGCCATCCCTCTAGGCCCCCCCTGTGCCGAGCTTTTTCTCCGGCGATCCGCACGCCACCGCCCCACCACCGCCGGCGACCACCGCCCCCACCCT
>NC_057811.1:226522234-226645138 GCF_018294505.1 Triticum aestivum | reverse complement strand
GGCGAGCCCCCCTCCCCACTGCGGCTGGTTCTTCCTTAACTCCGGCGAGCCCCCCACCCCACCCCTGAAAATCGACTGACCCAAAAGTCGATTCAGCCGACTGAAGTGTAGCTAAATCGAAGCAGCATCGCGAGCAAGAGCAAGAGCGAGAGCAGCAGCGCGAGCAAGAGCAAGAGCAGACCAGGCAGGGGACCGAGAGCAAGAGCAGAGTAGCAGCGCGAGTGAGAGCTAAAGCAGCAGCAGCTCCTACTAATGTGGACGTCGCCGCCTTGGGAGCGACGCTGTGGAGGAAGTGGCCGGCGACGCCGCAGTGGATGGAGCCACGCCGTGTTGGCTCGGGACCGAGCGCCGGTAGCACCGTGAGATCGAATCAAGAAGAAAATGCGACGATTAGTGTACAACCTCTTTGGTGGCGCTGATTAGGCCGCAGCTTCATCCGAGGAAACGGTGATGCTGATGCTCTTCCGGTGGTGTAGGTGAAGACGGCGGTGTGGGAATGGAGGTGGCACGAAAGACGAGGGGAACGTCGGGGCAGCTCCTTGGAGGGGAGGACGGGGTGGCTGAACCGGCGGGACGACCAGATCGACGACGGATCCTCATCCGGTATGGTGGATGAGGGACGCCGAGGTGTTGCTGTGGACGACGTCGTCGGGGAAGAGGCTCCGGCTGGGTGGCAGACGGAGGAGGGTGTGGGGCTTCGCGGGTTTTCCCGGCCTCGGTGTACGAATGGGTGGGCGGATGGGATGGGAGTGGGGAACCATGGCTTAGGGACGTGCTTGTCCGAAATGTGGGGTAAGTTACGAAAGTAACCCCACCGATTTGAGGCAGTTCTTTCGGTTTAGGGGTATCAGGGGCATTTCGCGTGTCGGGATTTCACAGGAGGTGGGAGTTTTCGCGCGCGTTGTAATTTTGGACTAGCAAGGCCCGGGTTGAGATGGAGGGAATTGTCGGAGCACAACGAGACAAAGATATATCTTAAATATTTCGGGCTAACAAGGCGCGGGTTGAAGAGGCGGGAGTTTTGCAGCACGATAGACAGAGACGCTAGCTTGAAATTTCGGCATAACAAGGCGCGGCTTGAAATTTCGGGAGAACAAGCTTAACGTGTACCCAAAAGAAAAAAAGACAATTTAGACTAGTATGGTATACTATGTACAATGTGTTTAACACGCACAACACACACAGACACCATTTAGACTAGTAAGGTACACGTGCATTGCACGCATGAGATTTGGCAACCAAATTATGAATAAATACCACATTATAGCATGTAAGCTTTGAGTCATATATGCATGATGTAGATGTTCGTTTAATTCTTATAGTTCATTTCATTCAAAATCATCTAGTTTTTATAAGAAAGCCAATCTATTTTAAGATTCATGGAATTGTGCGTTGTAAGGCATAAAGTAAAAACAAATCATGTAGAAAAACATTTGGGCAATTCTGATACGGAAGATTCTAGAACAAATAAGAAGTGCTTGTGTTTTGAGGTTTGTGCATTATGCTTAAGTTCAACCATAGTCTTCTAGATTGTACATGTGGCAAAATCTGGTGGAATCTAGATGATATCCAACGGCCAGTAGTGCTCAAATTTGCCAGCTCTGCACCATCGGATTGGCCTCATCCAACGACCATCTTTCAAAGTTAAAGTTATCCACACACTATATAAAAAAATATAAAATATAATATATATAGGGGTATAGATATGTGATGCGAAAGTCACCCATCATCTCCAATTAGAATAGTTTGTCCATGCACGGATGCAATGTGGCCAAACGATGTCTGCCATCGGTATCTCAAATTCAAACCAATCTGACCTTGTTCAATGTGTATACATTGCAACATGCTCGTTTCCAAACCACACCGCGCAGATCTCCGTTATATTCATGCATGCATGGGTTTCAAACATCATGATCTCTTATTCAAATATTTGAATTCAACTTTACATTGATTATGACCTCACCTAGTCTTTTACACCCACACATTGGTCTTCTCTTTATAATTGTACCACTAACTTTCTCTCGTGCATGCATGCACACACACTACCAGTCGGCATTATCCATCGCACACATGCAATCTTTTTCTTCAGGTCGGTCTCCCATGAAGGCACACACACACACACATCCCCCTCTCCATCATATCGGGCATTCTTTATCTCTCACGTGCATGCGCAACGATCGATGTTCCTCTATGTGTGTGTGTGTGTATAGCTAGGTCTTTCATAGTTTTCCACATAAACCGATCAATCTATATATCTAGTGAGGTCTCACCCTCTTTCCCACGTCCACATCGATCAATCTATACCTCTCTATATAGGATTACATATATAGCTAATACACCCACATTAATTATATATCCAACGCCCCCCTCTCATCATCCATGCCTTCCGCTTCATCTCTCAGACGCGCGCACAATGGCCAAGACAGGGGGCAGCAAGGGCCCTGCCCCCCCTAACATCACTATATATCGAGGCTAATATGAATGTGATCATTAGACAATTGCTGGTAAAAATGGTTTAGGTTGATGAATTGGCCCTCCTCGTAAAGGATTAGCAATGCTTGGCCCCCTAGATCATGGGACATTTTTCATGGCTCCGCCACTGCGCACAACAGCGCACGTTCTCGCCCCCTCTCTCTAAATATCGATCTCACAGTTGTGCACTCCTTCATAGTCTCCCTCCACTCGGCCCCTCGCACCATCTTCTAGCCCCCCACCGGATTTTGCCACATGTACAATCTAGCAGACTCCATGGTTGAACTTAAGCATAATGCACAAATCTCAAAACAACAGTGGTTCTCCTTTGTTCTAGAATCTTCCGTATCGTAACTGCCCAAACGTTTTTTCTAGTTGAATTGCCATTCTTTGTTTTTACTTTATGCTTTACAACGCACAATTCCATGAATCATAAAATAGATTAATGGCTTCTTTGATTCAAAGGATTCTCGAAGGAATTTTGGAGGATTCTAATCCTTAGGAATTTTTCCTATCTTGGTTGTTTGATTCGTAGGATTGTAAACCATAGGAATTTTTCCATATGATTCATTTGCACTAGATTTCATAGGAAACATCCCATCCACTCAAACCTCTTTGAAAGAATTCTGCGTTTTTTCTATGCACAATCAAACACTCGTACCATCCTGTAGGATTCAAGACGACATTCCACTCTAATCCCATGTTCTTCCTATTCCCGCGTTTTGGAAATCCTACGAATCAAAGAGGCCCTAGGTTTTTTATAAAAACTAATTGCTTTTGAATGAGATGAACTATAAGAATTAAACGAAGGTCTACATCAGGCATATATGACTCAGAGCTTACATGCTACAGTGTGGTATTTATTCGTAATTTGGTTGCAAAATCTGACGCGTGCAATGCACGTGTACCTTACTAGTACTTCGAGTATGTGCAAAACACAATGGCACGCTACACAATGTCTCTCTTACAGTTCATGAAGCCATGTGGGCACGTGGCACATGTGGAGGCGTTGTCGCGACATCCTTGTGTGGATTGATCACAGTGACGTGCTGCTGGTTCTAGAAGAATGTACTCGTCCTCCCTGAGCCGCACTGGCGGTACATGCACGAAGCGAAGATGTGCACGCACGCCACGCACGCACTCATTCCCTCGCACGCACACGCGGGTACACGGGCGGACGCAATTTTGTACCAAGATCCACCCCATGTGATAATTTGACGCGTGTAAAGTCCTTCACTTCATTGATGGTCAATTAATACAGCGCATGCAAATTGAGTGGACGTGAGGGCGGAAGAAAGACATTACTACTCCACTGCGCGCATGCGAGTAGTTAAATCATGGGTTGCTAGTAGTACTTCCATTGGTCTCCTTCGTATTTTGTGCCAATTTTTGACAGTAACATAATATTTACGCATCTGAGCAGTGAAGTCTACTTGAAATTTATGTTCCACTAAACTCATCGGGAGCCGTTTCGGGCCTCGAAACCAAAAACCATCAATTAATCTTTACCTTGTTCCCATCACATTCGAAAGTACTAGTGCTACAATTAAGTGCGAGCCTGCTCACACCTACCAGTACGTACCAAACCTGAACGTGTTCCCACTATGCAGGTTTTAGTACTAGTGCTAGTACTTAGGCTATAAAAAGGGGAACTACCTAACCGAAAATTACTCTACCTTCCTCCTCATAAGTCCTGCTTCTTCGTCCGTCCTTGCCATGGCCGGTGTGCAGAGCTCTAGGTCGAGAACTACTCATAACAAGGGAGCGGCAACCAAGGCTACGGAAAAAAAGAGACGGCTCGCCGCCACGCGGAGACCTCGAAAGATCTCTCATGGGCAGGCGACGGCTCCCAGGAGCGCCCTAGACGCGGAGGCGAACATGCCGAGCTAGCGACGCTGGAGTCATTATCCCTCGACGGCATGCCCGATCATCTCAATAAGCACCTCAATAAGCAGAATGAGTTCATCCACGGCTTGGTGGAGCTGCTGAAGGAGAGCCTCGACGACATGCCCGCTGAGCTCAATGAGCAGGGGAGTTGACCGCCGGCTTGGTGATGCTGCTGAAGAAGAGCATTGCCTCGAAGAAGAAGGCGACCGGCAAAATCCTGCAACTTCAGGAGGACAACGCGAAGCTCTGCTACAAGCTCGACCTGCTGAAGGAGGAGAACTCTGGATGGAATAAGCTGCATGAGAATAGTAGTTCCTCGATGAAGATGTTGCAGGCCCTCGTCATGGAACAGAAGGAGGAGTTGGCGAAGCTCCGCATCGAGCACCTGGCTGCTGTCAAGGTACGTAATGCGGCCGTGGAACAGATGATGAAGGCTCACATCGAGAAATCCCGCGTCATGGACACAATGATGAAGATGGCGGAGGAGACGCGCAAGGAGATGGAGGTCGTGGAGGCGATGAAGAAGCAGTTACGACTCCGCGGCCAGCAACCCTTCATGTAGTGAGAGCAGCGCCCCAGACTTGTGTGTGCGTCTTCCTTCTTTTTTTGGGGTGATAATCCTCCTTCTTCTTTTGCTCATGTGTTTCTTATTTTGCTTCGGGTGTTTCGCCGCACGTGTCACCTTCTCTGCGAGGCATGAATAGAACAATGCTAAAAATGAGATGACTAGCAAATTAGATCATTCTTTATCGCCAATAGAACAATGCCTCTTGCTAGTAATATATAATAAGAGTAGAGAGTAGAGGATATGGCACTGGGATGCCGTGTTTCGTGCTCCTCCGTCGTACTCTTGTGGAAAACTTGAGTATACCGCACGGTTCTTTGCTCCTCCTCAGGTCGTCGGCACATTTATACGAGCAGTCAAATCACAAGGCCCCGCCTTCTAGCAGTAATGAGCCGTCAAATCACAAAGGCCCTCGCCTCTCATGAAGAGGACCAAGCTAGACTGCCCCGCCCTCTAGCCTTTTAAAACATGTATACATTTGTACAGTAGTAGTATCGATGGATTGCGCCATGGAGCAAAACTATGCATATACTACTACGTATATGACACTACCCACTATGAAGGTACTAGTAACATAGACTAGTAACTGGTCTATGTTACTCTCCACTATGACCAGCCAAAGTCAAGGCGCGGATACCAACGAGGGCCTGGTTGTGTCTATACTTGGACAACTCACCCGATTGCATGCGCACCAGGCAGACGAAGCTCGTGTCGTGTTGGTGCCATGTGCGGCTCGCACATTAACCAAAACCTCGCGCCTCCATCTTAGCCTCCGCGTTTAAAACATCTCAATCTCAAGGCCAAGGAGCAATGTGAAACCTATGATAGAGCCAATCGGATGGTTGAGAACACTACAATTCGTAGCTACAGATGTGTGTGTGAGAGAGGACGAGTGTGTGCGTGCACCTCTTCTCATAGTACAAATGTATGTGGGTGGCATCGGCCTAGGGAGCAGTGATGGTGCGTGCGAGAAGTCCCGAGAGATAGGTGTAATGCGTCTGAAAAAAAGACTAGTCTATAGCTCTCCACGAGGCTATTCCTGTCGAACGCCAAGCGTAAGATATGTATCCGACGGTGCCAGTTTTTGCACGTACACAGCAGTAGAAAAAGAACTAGTAGTACCATGGCATATGCTACACCACGGCCGAGAAAACGTGCCGACGTTACGCCATCCGGGAATAGTGCCGCACTTCGAAACTAGAACCGTCAATAAATCTTGAGCGCGTCTCGTCACATTCCAAATTACTACTACTACCACACTATATTTAATTGCAAACCTGTTCACACCGATCACAACCTAAACGGTTTCCCACTTAGGAGCGTATTAGTAGTACTCGGTTATAAATACTACTATGCTAAGATGACTGCACATTCCTCCTCAACTCCTCATCCACAAGAAACAATCAAGCCATAGCCAGTGTGAGTTCTGGGTCGAGAGATTTCCACCAGGGAGAGGTGAGCATGGAAGAGGAAGCAGGAGAGATGTCCCGCCTTGCCGTGAAAGCAGCCGACATGTCCAGCCGCGCAACAGTAGCAGCACAGAGGTCCCGCCGCGCCGCCGAAGCAGCAGGGAGGTCCCGCCGCACCGAGGCAGCCTGGGAAAATTTCTCGCTGGCAGGCGAGGACTCTTACACGCGCATGCATGCGATAGTCCATAGCCAGATAGATCAGATCTCTGGCTGGGCGAGGATGCAGGACGAGGCTACCGGCGTCATCCGACAACTCGGGGAGGGCAATGCGAAGCTCCGGGTGAGCGTGACCTGCTGAGGGCGAAGATCGCCGAAAGGGCGAAGCAGGAGGAGGAGACCGCTGCCGTGTTGCAGAGGACGGGCGTCATCATCAAGAAACTTATGGACGAGAATGCCATGCTCCGCATCGAGCACAACAGGCTAGTGGAGGAATCCATGGATGCTGCCAAGCAGCGTATTAAGGACATGAAACTGATGAAAGAGATCATCGCCCGCCGCGAGAACTAGTCGCCGCGACCTGCAACGCATAAAGAAAGTAGAGATCAGCGAGCCATTAGAAGTTACAACTACTTAATTCTTGGGTTCTTATTATTTATACCACTAGTTGTGTATCACTACTCAGTTTTGCCATTAGAAGTTACAACTACTCAAAAAGTGCCATCGATCCATGAGATGCCTGCTCAAAAATGCAATTAGATATCTAAAAAATGCCATCGTTAAGTTAGGTGTTTGCTCAGAAATGCCATTAAACATTGTTATTTTCACGTCAAACACCGTTGACCATGTTACATGACAAAAATAAGCCGATTCTCACAATGATAAGTTAATGGTGTCCAGCACAACACACCCCTCAAATAAAACTAAGCACCCTGAAATTCTTTCACAAAACTAAGCACCCTGAAATTATTCGACAACTAAACTGCTGGCTATATGATGTTAGCCATATATATTGTACGTATATAATGTCTAGAAATGAGTGGTAGTACTATACCAACTAAAAGATGAAATGTACGAAATATAATGAGAAGAAACATAACATAGTTCTGCTGGAGGCTCAGCACAACACACCCCTCAAATAAAACTAAGCACACCAGAAATTAAACTAAGCAACTAATCCGGTAGACACTGCATTAGAACCACCATGAGCAACAACACTGCCACCTTACTCGGAGTCCTTGTCCACGTCCTCGACTCCGTCCTTGTCCCTCCTCCTCTTGGGCAATACTTCTTTGCTTGAACCGCACACTTGGCTCTTGCTCTTCATCCAACCCTTGTAGATATTGAAACAAAGGTAGCCATCCATTGCAACGTAGTGGATGTGGTCCATATCTAGTATATTCCACTGCCATGCATGACGATGAAACGTGTACGTACGAAGGATGAACCATGGCTCCTACCAGGGTCAGCATTGAAGGCTGGTCAAGGGAGGGCACCAGCCCTTCCTTCTGGAGGTCGAAGGGGTCACCTACAACGAGGCCTATCCAACCCAGGATTTCCTTGTCGTTCCGAAAGTCTACAGTAACGAATTTGACTCGGCCGCCCTTGAGGAACTTCTTAAATTCCTCGCACTCAACGTCGGCATGGCATATGTGGTAGACCAAGCATAAGTCATGCACGCAAACCTGGATCACGGCGGGCTTCTTCTTCTCTGGCTCCTTTAGTTTCTTCTCGCTTCCCAGGACTGTGGTGTACTCAACATCTAGCCCAGCGACCCACTCATCATTTGAGTTTTCGAACATGCGTTTGAAGCGAGCAAGGCATTCTTTCACCGTTGCAGAAGAACGGGTGTAGATGACGTCGAACTCATTGCCGGTGATGGTTCTAACCTTGTACTCACCGCTAATCATGGAGATTTGGGACGCCATGGATTTGGGAGGAGGGTTAGTATTAGTGGAATTGCCATAATGTGAAAGGACGGGATGACTAGGAGCGGTTTATCGATTGTAAAAATGTCGAGTGGGGGGAGCATGCAAATGGAAGGGTAGTGGCTTGCCTAGTGGATAAATGGATTCATGCACAGTACTATGGGGGCCCAATTAGATGTCATGTCTACTCGACGCCCAATTAAATGGCTTTCGACGTCATGTCAAGCGTCGGGAAAATTACAGGTGATACGGAGCTTTCCATTCTCCCATGATACGGGCTTCTAAGAGCCCTTGGATCTGAGATCGAACGGTTGCCTGGCGTGATTCTAGACCTATGGGTGAATATCCTATCCTGGAGGGTTATTCTGCAAATTTTCAGCAACTTAGCATGCGACCGTTCGATCTCAGATCCAAGGGCTGCCAGCAGCCCGTATCATGGTCGCGCCTACCCTGACTGTTGCCTCGCTCGCGCGGTCATGCCCTTGGAGATTTAACACGGTGTGTTAGGCTATCTCATGTTGGCATGTCATACATAGTCATCACTTAGTCACTCATACAACAAGGTTAGCTATAAGGTTGGCTATAAGAGTATTTTTTGTTTACTTCTCTCTATCTCTTTCTTCGTAGTATTTATTGCATTTGCCAAGGAGTGACCTCTTCCAATGAAATGGTGCTTAGATGAGGTGCTATGGGCATTAAATGGCTTAGCAACTCAAGTCCCCAATGCATAGGTGCTTAGTTTTTTATTGCTAAGTTTGCTTCATCTAGGTACACGCGCTTAGCACCGTTTCTTCCTGGGGTCACCAAACTAGTCTCTCTCTTCTTAATTAACTTGCCACATCAGACCTTATGCCTATGTGGCAGGCTTAGCACCTGTAGGATCAAGTACAATAGTGGGCTATAAGCCCGCTTTACATGGCATTTTTGCATATGTGGGGGAAAGAGGCAAGGAAAAAGTGGAGGAGTGGGCTCTCAAGCAAGAGCCAGCCTCTAAATGGTGGAGCATCGGGAGAGGCACCTGTATGGAGGTGGTTAGGAATCGGGGGACTCAAGCCAATCGTAGCGCCGCAGTTAAAATGATAATCGCAAGTCAAATCACCGGGCCTCACCTGTCCAGCAGTAACTCACTGTCAAATCACACAGCAATACGTTTGCAGCAGCCTACTCCCTCATCTTCTCGCGTCTCTGTCGAACCGACTAGGTGGAACTGCCCCACCTACTGCGGGGGAAAAGCCCCGCCCTCGACTTTTAAATAGTACAGTATACTAATTTTGTATCCATGGATTGTGCCATGGAGCAAAGCCTCAAGAAAATGGCGGTACACATGTACGGAGTATACAGCACGCCCGTCGCATTCGCGTCGCACCACAGACGGTCGGTCGGCCTGGCACGCCGCTCTCCGAATGGAACGCGCGTCATATTGTGTTTGCACACACATGTGGGACCGCAATTGAGAACCGACCATAGGCACACTCCCCGGCCCCGCAAGTTGGCTGAGTTAATAGAAGCACATACTCCACCATGGTACCTGGACGATCCCTGCAAGACACGGAAGATCAGTTCGTCCATGCATGTGACCAGACTCCAGCAGACACGCTTGGATTGGCTATCGTCTACATATCGTGCAGGCTGTGTTGTACGGGGCTATAGTTCTGGTGAGAAATCTAAAAAAAGGTTTCTTGTCATCTCGCAAAATTAGGTGTCATGTGCTTCGGATCACTTCGAGGGTTAAACAGCGACAACTGAGTTGGGCTAGTCATTGGGGGCACATGCACGAAGACTACTATCGACGGACCCCTTTTCTACGAGTTTATCTTTAATTTGAGCTTTGATCCTCGTCTAGTTTGTCCGTCGGGATTCATCTTGTCTCCTTTGGGCAGTGAGGTTATGATTTCTTGTCATGTGGCATTTTTTCGTGTTATATGTTATAATCCGGTGCTTCAAATCAAAATGACGACAACAGCGCCTCCGAGGCACGTGCATGAAGACTTCTCGACAGTCATTGCCGAGGTCAAGCCGGCTCCGGCCGGTAGACAAAAGAAAACTAGTACTCCACTATATAGGCAGGAGCCTCCGCGCTTGCTTGCTAGTGTTGCTCTCTTCACACTATCTCGTCCTATCCAGATCTAAACACGACAGCGGTGGCCACACTCTCTCTCCCTACTCACTGCTGGTCACGGATCCAGCCGGATCCTCTCCGTCGGGGAAGGTGAGAAGGTGCAACATTCACGCGGTCGTCCTCGGCGACGGCTCTTACCCACTGCCGGCGCGTCCCGATCAGCGTGCCTTGCCGTTCTCTCCCAAGCATCGTTGGCGAGGGAGGGCCTCCCACCCCTTCTTCCTCGCTGCCGTAGTGTGGGCAGATCCGGCCTCCCACCGCCCACCTAGCGACATCCCGGCGACCCTCAGGTATAACTTCCTTCGAAACCGGCCTTTCTCTACTTCCCGAGCTCCTGACGTCGCTGCATTTGTATCTTTTACTATTTCTCAGGCCCCCTCATGTAGATAGGATCGATCGGCTGTTCAAAAACCACCTAATTTTTTACTGTTAAGATGTAAAACTAGTTCGTGCACTCAAATCTAGTAGTACTTGGTTCAAACAAGGAAGAAAGGGGGTGGGGGTGGGGGAAGATTTGTTACCTGAATCTAGGACTTGGTCGAAAGAGGAAATAATCGGGGCAAAAAGTAGCAGTCTTTGGCTATCCAACTGGTCTCTAGGTCTAATAGGGAAATAAAGGGAACGCGGTACAAACTCAATATAAACCCGATCTATTGGTTGAAAAAGGAAAGAAAGTGGGGACTGGGGGACAAGTCAACAGAGTAAGTCCAACACTAGATTTGCTAGCCTCACACAGTATAAGGTGGCTATATACCGAACAAAAATGGGACCAACCCAGATATCCTCTTCTGATGTTTGTTGCCCCGAGCCGCTCTTATGTAATGCCACTGGTAAAATGTAGCAGTCGCACTGTTAAAAGTAAGGACACGTTAAACCAATGTTGTTTTCAATGTAATGCCTCCAGTAATATGAATTAATGGCACTTTTTTTTCATGTCCTGCTAAATTTTCCATTAAGATAAGTTGCTTCTTTTCGTTAGAGATGCAACTGTCCTGGTCCGCCTACTCTCCAGGAGCTTCACGACCAACCTTGATGTTGCTCAATTTTATTGCAACTAACGAAGAAGCTCTGTGGGTTTCGTTTTCTGATGGAAATGGAACCGGGGCTGGAGCCCTTTTCTTAAAAGAAGAAGAAGAAGAAGAAGAAGAAGAAGAAGAAGAAGAAGAAGAAGAAGAAGAAGAAGCTGCTAGCTCATGGGACATTGCTTCATTTTAGGTGAACTGCACCAAAAGGTCCCATGAATTGAATCATCCATGTTGGTGACTGGTGTCATCCCTTCTACGATGGCGTTGACTGCAGATATGGTTCCCATCACGAGGTATGTTCCTTTTTGGTCTGACCGTTTGCCAAAGATCCTGCATGTTGATCCTGCTCTTGTGCTACTGTTTTGGCACTGCCATGATAAAGCAGTAATGTTATTATTTTGCACCTTAATCTAGTGGCACTATTAATTTGAGGCAATGTTTTGGCACCGCTAGTGCCACTGTTTTTTTTCATATATCGAAAGATGGGGTTCCCTCCGATTTCATTAAAGAAACCCAACCATAGAGAACCATTATCCGACAACATCTCAGTGTAAACGGGCAGTTATGCAACTACTACTAGAACGGACTGAGTACTAGCAGGAGACAAGTTTTCCACATAAGCTAGGCGGGTAGGGGGACGCAGCACCAGCTCGACCAAGTTTGGATTACAACCAAAATACTACCCCGGAAACATCAGGGGGAAGATAGGGACTGAAGGAGCCAGCTTCAGCATCCCAGTCTAAGCACCCCCGGCCTTCATCCTTGCGACACACGGTACACCTCGTTTGCCACCTGCTCGACCCTAGTGTCAGTGATAAAATGAAGTAATAATACAGTTAAAATAGAGCGAGTGTCATCTCTATCATTTCATTTCCAATGTAGATAAAGAAAGTGCTTCTCTTTGTTAATGTATGTTTCATCAACTAGTCCCATTGTTAATGTTTAAGCGTTTTTGCAAACTGGGGTGCTTAATTTTGGTTGATCTGCACAAAAATAGGGATTTGAATGTCTCAAGGCCCCTCCTTGTACTACCGCTGTACACCGATGTTCATCACTAGCAGAAGGTGTATTGGGGAGACTTGGGTCGATTTCTAGTATGATGTAATATTTTCTTCTGTTTATTAGTGTATGTTTCATCAACTAGTGCCACTATAATGTAATCACGCCTTTTCATTATCTGTGCAAACAGGGTTATTCAGCTGCATTTTGGTGGAACTACACAAATGTACGGATGGAACCGGCATATATGCAGAGTGCTAGGTGCCAAGTAAAAATTACCGACACCAACCCTGCTCCATCTAAGCATTGGCATCCACCACCATCAGTGGGATGTGTGGCGCTCACTGTGGACAGATCTTTCTCGGCAGCAAATCCTCTAACCAAATACTAGTAGCTTAGACTTAAAAAAATACTAGTAGCTTATATTAGCAGTTTTCTAGGGGTGTACTCTTTTCTGAAAGAAGCACCAATCTATTTTTCTTTATTTGTACACAGTGTCACAACTTTGACCCAAAGGTCCAGAGTTATTTTAGGGTGATTGGCGTAGTACTCGGAGACTGATTGTAAGCATGATTTTTATTAGTTGTCACACTTATTGTAAGCATGAGCAGATGGAAGATTAGGTTAGTGCGAAGCTTACCTTAAACCCTACCGACGCCGTTGAAACAAGGTGAGCGTCGAGGGAACCGTGGAGAACGGCGGGGAAGCGACGTCGCGCCATCCGGCCTCCTCTTGTGGTGGGAGAACGAATACTCCTGTGGCTCCGGCTGGCTCTGCACCCTCACGAACGGCACACCGTACTCGATCGATTCGTTATCCTCTGGGTGCTCGACCTTCGACCTGTACGCCCACCACCTCCGCCTGACTTTTGCCTCGGGCAAATCTGTCTGCTCCATCGCCTAGAGGAGATACTCGATGAACTCGAAGGACTGCGGCGTGACTGCCGCCGAGGAGTACATTGCCGCCCTCATCGCCGTCGTATCGCTCTTTCGCATACATTGCCACATGGCCCTCACCGTCCTCGAAATCTCCCACTCATTGTCAAACCAAGTAAGGATCTCCTTCAACCTGGCTAACTTTGCCTGGTCGCCACCGGCGATCTGCCAGATTCGTTGCTGCATCCCCTCCATGGATGTCCTTCTGAGTGGTCCGGTGCTAGCTTTGGAAGATGGGAGGAGAGACAGTGGTCTTTCAATAGAGAAGAGGGAGAGGTGAGACGGTGGTTTTGGAATGGAGATGATGGAGAGGAGAGGTTCCCCTGCCTTTCGGTCGCTGGCAGGTGGGCCCCGCGCTTGGTGGGACCCATGTGTCAGTGTCTCAATGGCAGGATGGGCTACGTCAGGGGATCGTCGTCCGAGGAGAGAGGAGGTGGTTTTGCAATGGAGAAGAGGGAGAGGAGAGACGGTGGTTTTGGAATGGAGATGATGGAGAGGAGAGGAGGTGGTTTTGCAATGGAGAAGAGGGAGAGGAGCGTGCGGCAGCGATCTAGGATTGAACGAGAGGGCCGGCGCGCTGTGACTGGATCAAAATCAAAATCAATTTACCCTTCAATTAAGAAAGCGACCCCACATTAACTAGTCTCCCTTTTATTCTGGGTCATAATTGACCATGATTGTCGGAAATAAAATATATGTTATACGTTGCAAAAATAATATAATTTGAAAGTACATTCAGATACGAACCAAACGATTCAATTTTTGGTGACATGCATTCACATTTTGCTTGTCAAATACAGTACGTGGTCAAACTTTGACCCAAAATACGCAAAACAAAAAAAAATACTTCCAAGACCAGCGTCGCTCTTCCGCTCTTCCGCTCTTCACCTCTTAAACCACCGCCTCTCCTCTCCTGTTCCAATCTAAATCCAGCGCCGCTCCTCTCCTCTTCCATTTCAAAACCACCTCCCCTCCTCTCCTGTTCCAATCCAAAACCAGCGTCGCTCCTCTCCCATTCTAAACCAAAACCAGCGCTGCTCCTCTCCTCTTCCATTCAAAAACCACCACCGGCGAGTGAAGGTGATGTGGAGAAGTAGATCGATGGAGGAGTACAACCGATACGTGAGGATCACAGACGGCGACCCTGTGAAGCTAGCTAGGATGTTGGAGATACAGTCTTGGTTTGACAACAAGGACCAACTAGCGGCTACGGCGACATCCATGGCAAAATATCTGCAACAGAGCGAAAAGGCGGCGATACTCCCGGAGGGACTCACGCGGGAGTACATAGAGCTGCTCCTCTGGGCCATGGAGCAAACAGATTCACCGAATCCGATCGTGAGGGAGCGGTGGTGGGAGTATCGATCCCAGATGGAGCATCCACCAGAGATTGAAGGATCGAGCATCTACAGGGTGCCGTTTGTGAGGGTGACGTGCCAGAGCGAGCCGGTGGAGTCTTCATCGACTGAACCCAACTGCAAGAGGAGAAAAACAGTCGGCCCGACGACGCTTCCCCACCATCCTCTCCCTCGCCGTTCACATTGTCTCACGGGGCGGCTGTCTGTCGCCAAGGAATAGGAGGGATTTGCCCCCCCAGACCAATAGTCGGGCAGGTTGTGAATTGTCAGGAGGAGCTTAGGGTTGTTAGTATTTGCAGGTTGTGAATTGTGTTTTGTGTTGTGTATTTTGAGAGTACTTTCAGATATGAATGTCTTTTGAATTTCAGATTTGCAGTATTGAGCATATGAAGTATTTTATGAATTCTAGAGATCTATTTTTAGCACTTAAAAAAATGTAGTTTCATAGGAGTATAAAAATGCATACAATGTGATTCTCAGAGAATAAACAGCAAGTTTCAGTTTCAGATAAGAAACTCCAAGTTCAGTTTCAGATAAGAAACTGCAACTTTCAGAGGCAGCGCATTTATATTAACACGGCCTTTTCAAACAGTGTTAACATCATGCTGGAAGTTTTATTCATGGTCGAAACTGGAACTACCAGTCAGTTAACATCATGCTGATCAACATTCATGCATAGCACATCTTCATCTGATGCACAGTAAAAAAGATATGCTATTTTCAAAATGCCCACACAATGTCCAGTGTGCGAAAAATAGAGAAAACGAGGGACAAAGTTTTGACAAGTGTAGGACGTGGTGTGCGTAGATGACAATTGGGACCCAAATGTCAATAAAGGCACACACAAAAATTTTGGAGATATTTTCTCTACACAGGTGGAATCAAACCTGGGCGGAATAGCTGCCCCGTCTATGCTTTCTTTTTTAACATGCACAGCCCACGACCTTGGATGGGAGGTCCATAAGGCTGTTTGTATTTTCTTGAGGGCCGTCATGTATCGACCGGCCTATGGACCTCACATCCGAGGTTTTATTTTTCTTGAAACATCGGCAACCCATGTATTTTTTTGAAGAAAACGCAGAGGTCTGTTCTATTTTTCTATATAAGAATAGGAACGCCTGGTCCAACTTATGTTTCCCTTCTAACTGTATTATATATATTTAAATTATTTTATATGTTATTATATATTATTGTTATTGTCCATATATTTAACAGATACTTACATATGTAAGAAAACAATATCCCACATCTTGTTAACTTGTAAAAATAATTACTTAACAATAAAATCCTGGAAATATTTTTGGCAACGAAAATCCTGGTGATTGTGTACAAAAGCTTGGTAAGATTTAAGGACCAATGTAATAGTAAATCACTTATTATTTAAATATATATATATAACAAAATGCTCAGCCTCTATTTATTTTTTGATAACATTGCTGCGCCCACCCCAACATTATAATTAGAATCAGCCCAGCAAAATCGTGTATTTCGAGAAAGTGTAAATGGCCTGTAATTTTTTAGAAAAAACATAAATGGGCCGCATGGACGCTACATTATTTGTTCACCCAGCCCAGCTAATGGACTGTAATTCAAAAAAAAAAGATCAAATGGACTGTAAATTCTACCCCGCAAAAAAAAAGACTGTAAATTCTGAAAAAATGGGATGAATACGTGCCACATTTTTGGAGGCTGAAATGTGGGCCGATAGGCCGAAGCCAATGCAAGTCATTTTCAACTTAGTCAACAAATGATTTCTGACATCGTTAGACGTTGGATTTACATCCAACGACTGACATCCATCTTCAATCTCTCGTCTTCTTCCTCCAGCGCCGCCGGGACCACCTACTCCCGCCTCCTGCTGCTAGCAGCTCTGCTTAGCACGCTTCGCTGTGAAGCGCTACTCCACCGTTGGCCAGGCCATCCCTACACCCCTCCACACCTCCTGTTCTTCTCCACCGACTGCCGAACCACACTGCACCAGAACCAGTTAACCCTCATACACCTCTCCGTCTGCGACTCTACTACTGCATCTTCCCATCTCCGGCTCGTTGTTGTCCGGGGCCTCGCCGTCGTCCACCACCTTGGATGCGCTCGGCGCGGTGTGGTCAACGAACGACACCATCGGAAGTAGACTGTGCGTGGAGAGGCTGACAGCTGGGTCCACAGCCGCACGCAAGGAAATGCCTCCTTATTATGTACAAAATAATGATTCCTCCACCTGATAGCTGGGACCTACCAGAAGGGCCTCTGTATTTCGCAAAAAAAAAGTTCCCACCGCTGACAGGTCGGACCCACCAGCTATATCTTCGCACGCAAGGAAGTGCCTCCTTATTACGCACAAAAAAATGAATACTCCCCCTACTAGTTGGGACCCACCTTGGTGGGAGGCTGACTTGTGGGCCTACTAAGTTGACGGGGACGGAGTGCTTTGTCAACTTAGTCAATATGAACGATTCTAGCTCCAGTGACCGTACGATGTCCATCCAACGGCCGTAGTGCTTCTTCAACCTCTGGTCTTGTTGCTCCAGCTGCCCAAAGCAGCGCCTGTCGTGCCGCATGCTCCTACCTCCCGTGGCCGGTTGTGCTGCCCCGGAGGCCTCACCGCCCCCTACTATTCCCACCGCTGGCCAAGCCATCCCTCTACTCACCCACACCCCCTGTTATTCTGCGGCAATGGCAGCCTCACACCGCAGCGAACCAGTGAACCCTCGTACTCCTCTACACGTGGGCATCCACTGCCGCGTCTTCCCCGGCTCCGCGCCGTCCCCTTCCTAGGCCCCGCCGTCGTCCACCGCCCTGGTGCTCTCGGCGCGGCGTGGTCAACGTGGTCAAGGAACGGCTTCCATCGGACGTGGACTGTACGTGGAGAGGCTGACGGCTGGGTCCACGGCCGCAGCAAGGAAGTGCCTCCTTATTACGCGCAAAATAATTATTCCTCCACCTGACAGCGGGGACCCACCGGACGGGCCACCGTATTTCACGAAAAAAACGTTTCCCCCTGACTGCTGGGACCCACCAGCTACATCTTTGCATGCAAGGAAGTGCGTCTGGGCAAAAAAAAATGATTCGCCCCGATGACTGCTGGGACCCACCAGCTACATCTTCGCAGGCAAGGAAGTGCGTGACAGTAGGGACCCACCTGGTCGAAGTGTACGTAGTGTTGTCATTCTGGTCGCAAACGTGTACGTACATACTGGTCGATGTAGAGGCGCGCACGTAGCATGTACACGTATGTACAGCGGCCAGTGTGCAAGAAAGAAAATACGACCACGTACGTACATACGGGCAGGGTCTCGAACGCCTACTCGCGCATACATACGGCCAGGGCTCGTGTACATGGCTGGGTCGGAACGCAGAAACAACGTCGTCGTCGTGTTCATGGGGAGCCAACCGGCTGGGTCGGAACGGAATGCGTCGTCGTGTTCATCGGGAGGGCTTGGACAGAACAGCCGATGGAAACGAGGCCTGGCGTACCGCAGAACGGAGGAAACGGCCTTGTGTTCGACTGGCCACGTTCGAAACGGGATCCTGTTCATCAGGAGGGGTCTGGCGTACCGCAAAATGGAGGAAACGGACCTCCTACGGTCGAAACAGGGGTCCTGTTGATCGGGAGGGGTGTGGCGTACCGCAAAATGGAGGAAACGGACTTGTGTTGGAGCGCTATGGTCGAAATGGGGGTCCTGTTCATCGGGAGGGGTGTGGCATACCGCAAAACGGGACTCCACGGGATACTGTTCATCTTCACCGTTTACCCCATCCAGCCTCCACGGGCTACTGTTCATCCACCGTCGACCTCCTCCAGCCTCCACCTGCGACTGTTCATCCACGGGCTCCTGTTCATCCAGCCTCCACCGCGCGCTACTCCACCGGCACTGTTCAACCAGCCCTCTCCACGGGCTCCTGTTCAACCACCCCTCCACGGGCTACTGTTCATCCTGCCCTCCACCGTCTACTGTTCATCCTGCCCTCCACGGGGTGATCCTGTTCATCCAGCCCTCCACGGGGTCCTGTTCATCCAGCCCCAACCGGCTCGATCGATCGGGGTACTGTTCATCCAGAGGCAACACCACGGGGTCCTGTTCATCCACCCCCACCGGGAACTGTTCATCCAACCCCCCCCCCCCCCCGCAGCGCTCACTGTTCATCCAGAGGCAGCATCGATCGGCTTCAGTTAGCGGCAGTAGCGAAGGAATCGCTCGATTGGGTCCAGTTAACAGCCATCGATCGATCGCTCGGGTTCAGTAACGCGTAGCTTGCAGTGCAATCGCTCGGGTTCAGTTAGAGCCCAATGCCTCGCTCGGGTTCAGTTAGAGCCCAATGCCTCGCACACATGCGTGTACGTACGAGAGAAACGCACATCGCTCGGCCCCCGACCAGCAACCGTAACCGGGGACTCCCCGATATTTTCCGCGCCCTTGCTTCTACCACGGTTTTTTCGTCATGGACGGCCCAAAGAATGTCATGTAGCTGCGTCTCCGGCCCGCCCAGGACGAAAAGCCCATTTTCTATCATGATTTTTTGTCATAGAAGTAGGACCCCACCACATCTATGATGATACCGGGTTTTGTCACAATTATCATCATAGAAGTTTCATAAGTATGACAGAAAAGATTTTCTTTCGGCCCAAAATGTCACGGATGTGTGTTTTTTTTGTAGTGTTATCTTGCCCAGGAGCTGACGAACTTCCGCACTGTCCTCCTCTTCAAGACTTCGGGGACGCCAGCTGTGACGTTTCTTCAGTGGAACGCTTGCAAATTCCGAGAGACCCCAGCGAACTGGGTCGGGAAGAGCAGTGTCTTCTATATAGAACCATTCGGAAGGCCATTCTTCAGATGCCTTCCTTGGTGTGCAGGACACGTATCCGGTATCAGCGACGCGCCATACTTCGGCTCCGCCCACTTCAAATATTGACCCTTGGTGGTTGCTTAGGACAAGACAGGACAACTTTCTCCACAGTTTGAAATGGGCGACGTAGCCCGCGATATGCAGAATGGAGGCGGGAGTAAAGTTATGCAACCGAAGGCCATAGTATTCTAGAAGCCCCCGAAGGAATGGATGGATTGGGAACCCAATGCCCCTTGGCAGATAAGGGACGAAACAAACTCGCTCCCCCCTGGATGGATTGGGAAAATCTTCCGCCTGGGTCTCACCGTTGAGGGAAGCTTGCCCTGCTCGAACAGGGACCAGACTGCAGGGGGAAGGAATCCCTGCGTTTGCAGCTTCTTTATTGGCTGTAGGCCACTGAGCACCTCTCCCACTCGCCTCTCTCTCTGAGTCGAAGGAGGAACTAGGAATGCTGGCCATGTTGGAATGGCTTCTCCTAGTAGTCTTTGGGGATTTTCTCCACGAGATGTTGAATGGGTCCAAGATCGGATATCTTTAAATATGCGCTCTTCCTGGGCTAAGCGGGGTGTTATTTGCAAAAATACCCTGACCCCCCGCATTCGCTCGACACGTGGAAGACGAGGTTATTGAACGCGCAGAAGCCGAGGGGAGACATTGAATCTACGGCCGAATACACTACTTGGAAATCGTTAAAGGAGGAACCCGCCTTGTAATGCTGAAGACAATTTGTGTGCCGGACACCTCGCTATTGAAGACTGGTTCGGCGGCTACTGAGGGAGTCCTGGACTAAGGGGTCATCGGGCATCCGGCCTGTTATCCATGGGCCGGACTGATGGGCTGTGAAGACATGAAGGCCGAAGACTGTACTCGTGTCCGGATGGGACTCTCCTTGGCGTGGAAGGCAAGCTTGGCGACAACCTATGAAGATTCCTCCTTATGTAACCGACTCTATGTAACCCTAGATCCCCCCGGTGTCTATATAAACCGGAGGGCTTAGTCCGGAAAGGATATACTCATTACCATAGTCATATAGGCTAGACTTCTAGGGTTTAGCCATCACGATCTCATGGTAGATCAACTCTTGTAACACTCATATTCATCAAGATCAATCAAACAGGAAGTAGGGTATTACCTCCATAGAGAGGGACCGAACCTGGGTAAACATCGTTTCCCCTGTCTCCTATAACCATCGATCCTAGACGCACAGTTCGGGACCCCCTACCCGAGATCCGCCGGTTTTGACACCGACATCTTGCCTTCATGCTTGTGATATGTCTCGTGCATTATTCATGCCCACTATTTGAACACATGACATGCTTGACATGATTCCCTCTAGTACGTTGAATCTTTGCACTACTATCTTGCTTGACTTGATCACAATGATTACTTGCTTGGTCGCATCACCCATGTTCCATTCTTACTCGCTTTCTTGGGTTGATGACATATATGTTCATGCCTCTCACTTGATTTGTCTTGATCATTGTCTCTTGTCTCCATTAGTTGCCTCTCTCATATCAACTTGTAGTGAGTACAACCATGCTATGCTTATTAATCGTGGATACTTGGACATATTACTTGTGATGCATGCTTGTTTACTTGAGCCTATTGTATTTGGTTGTTCTCGCATCATATGCCTCCATACTATGAAATGCTCCCGTGTTCTTACTTATGATGAGCATGATCCATACACTTGTTGGGTATCTTACCACACGAATGATAGGTGTTGCACTTCCGCTAACCTCATTTGTTTTTCTGAGTGTTTGTCATGTTCTTTCGTTTTGAAGGATTCACAAGGCGGTACCATCAAGAGACAACTTGGTCATGGGAAGGCATACGTGATGCGCAACTCCAACATCCTTGAGAAACTCCTAAAGGTGAACTCCTTACTTTTGAGCCATCCTCAAATAAGCATATTGGATGGGTCCTTCTTTCATTGTTGTTTCCTTCTTGTTGTCTACATGATACATCTCGCGAACGGAGGAGCGACATTGGAGATTGGCTCTATGGACCTTCACATTGAGGAGCGCTCGGACTTATTGGATGCACCTTTGAACCTCCACTCATGCCACAACATCGAGCATTGGTACACCAAACCTTCATATTTGTTGATTGTGCTCACACATGTCATGCTCGATGGGCATATCATACTCACCACAAGTTTGCACCCTAAGCATTGATTGACTCACATTATGCTTGCCTTGCTGCAACAATTTCCATGTCATCCATGATATATGAGCTTGTGCATTTCCTTAGCAAATTTGTTGTGATCTTTCTTGATGGCATATTCATACATAATGATCACATTGCCTACCATCAATTGCATGATAACATAATCATATTGAGCATCCATTGCCATATTCATGCCATGGATAAAACGTCTCACTATGACATCATTTTGCACCGTGGTTGCATTGATCATATTCACGACACATTTGTGTGCACAATGAATGCTTTTGCTCCCATGAATGCTTTGCACATCATTCTATATCATCTTTATAAGCTTCATGCGCTTTGTCACGCACAATCTTGCCGCACGGACTCATTCTTACATGATGGGCACTTTGTGTGCGCTAACCATTGTATTTCCAAGTGTTGTTTGTGTTTGCTCTTTTTGCACGTATACCACTCTGGCGACACCTTGGAGTACTTGGATTGCGCAATGTCTTCAACTCCGTCCAACTACAAGCCCGTCCACGACAACCGTTTCCATGGTGATGAGGATCACGATCCGAGTTTGGATCTTTTCCAAGGGGGAGGAGATGATGCGGAGCATCCCACATTCATCCCCATGTACACTCCGACTACTCTCCAAGCCCCAAGAGGACATATGACGAGACCTCAAACATACGCCATTGGACACAAGGTAAACTCGCTCCTCTTCGAACCATCACTTTCTACATGTGAGACATGGCTACTACCTCAAACGTGTGAGCTATGAATGTCCAGGAACCAGGAGGAAGGCCATGGATCAGCTAGGAGCATTGGACAAGACGGCGAGGACACCAAGTGCGGAGGACACGAAGAAAGGCTGCCTCGGAAGCTATAGCCACCGGACGACCGGCCTAGCCCGGACGTCCGGCACCTGAAGGTCACGCCAGCCCAAGGAACGCAGGCCACCGAAAGCTACAGGCTCCGGACGACCAGCCCAACCCGGACGACCGTCAACTACCAGGCTCAGGACGACCGTCAACTACCAGGCTCCGGACGACCGAGCCTCTCCGGACGACCGACACTTCCACGACAGAACCGAATTTATGGAAATCCGAGGAACCCCGGACGACCGGACGCCCACGAACCTCTGGACGTCCGGAACCTTACGGACGTTTGACCCCTCGCTGTGTCCAGTTGCGGGCTGAGGCCCATGTACCCCTTCACTTCGCCCCTCTTTGGCACCTAAACTATAAATAGACCTCTCCCTCCTCCTAGCTAGGGTTAGCAAAGGATTAGCTCATGTTTGTGTGAGAGCTTTGCTCATCCACTTGGTTACCTTCTCCTCGGAGAACGCACCTCCACCGGAGAAGATCCTTCCAAGCGGATTCAAGACCACCTCTTGGGTGGCCCCATAAAGACCTCCTCACGGAGAAGAACCGGTTACCCTTTGTATCGTCCGTTGTTGACTTTGGATCGTGTATCTCCCTTTGTGTTCATGGATCTAGCGCATGTGTGATCTATTCTTGTTGGTTTAGTGATTTCTCTCGTGTTTTCCTCCGTTTCCCCCTCGTGTTCTTCGTGTTCATCGTCGGGATTCGCTCCTTTCGTGAAAGAACGGCCGTATAGGGTTCCACCCTAAATCATGTTGGTATCAGAGCAAAGTGATAGCTCATTTGTATGTGAGCTTTGCTCCTACCTTCCTCTACTCTAGAGAGAGAGACCACCACTCCCATGGAGTTCAAGACCTCCATGTGAGCATGTGAGAAGATCCTACGGGATACCATCAAGACCTCATCTCCTCTTGGATTTGGTATGAACACTACCTTGTATCCTTCCCTTTGTTGTTCATGTACCTTGTGGATCTTCTGTATTTGATTGTCTAGTGGATGTGTGATTGGACTTGTTCTTGAGTCCGTTCTTCCCCGTGTTCTTCGTGTTCTTCGAGGGATCCCACTCCAATCGTGAAAGATCGGCCTACACCGGGTGAGCCCCGTATCATATGGTATCATGAGCCACGTTGATCACATATTTGGAGTCCCTCCCACCATTTTCTAGCCTTCTTTTGTGTGATTTCTTCCTAAATTTCAAAAATCCCCACCAAAAATAGCCCCAATTTTTTTTGTGATTTGTTGGTATGATGATGTTTTGTTGATTTTGATCCATGGATTTGCTTGGTTTCGATTGGATCTAGCATCTCCCCAAGTTTCCCCATCTTTCATCCACGAAATCTCCTCAATTTTGCGCCCAAAATCTCCATTTTCCGCCCAAAATCGCGTCCCGAAACTCGCATCTCGCGTTGACCCCGACCCACCGGACGACCGACGTTTTTACGGACGTCCGGAGCCCCAGGAACGACCGGACGTCCGCAACTTACCGGACGACCGGTGCCCCCAACAGAACGAAATTCACGGATTTCCGAGCCCGCCCGGACGTCCGACGACCGGACATCCGTCCTTTTACGGACGTCCGTTACCTGTAGTTTGAGACTTCGGGTGATTTTTGTTTTGTCCATAACTAATTCATCGGAACTCCGATTTTGACGTTCTTTAGCTCGTTTTGAAGCTATTGACATACTCCTTCCCACAAAAATACTACCAACATCATTTGACTCCATCAAATTTTGACAACTTTGGCATCTTTGCCTAGGGCTTCCACCACATCATCCGCTACACCACCACCGACTTCCGCAACCTCACCCATTGTGATCCATATAGCATTAGTGGTTGCTTGAGTAGTGATTCGAGTCTCTTAAGTTGTTTCGGCTACTTAGGGACGGTTGCTTCTTCATCAACCACCACCACCACTTCCGTATTGCCAAGTGCAAACCACCATCGCATCCTGCTACCACCATTGGACATTTGTCATTTAAGATTTTGAGTTCGCGGTTTTTCTGTTTCCTAAGGTGTTTCGGCTACTTAGGGACGAGTCTCCATCATCTTGGTATCTACATCAAGAACACCGCCACTCATCATCGCAAAGGACGGTAACCTCGACGGCACCATTGTACATTCCCCTTGCAATTGCATTGATAACCCCTAGCCTATCGAGACTAGCCATTTGAGTATTGCCGGCAACGTTACCTGTGCACATTAGTGATCTACACCTTCAATTGCATACATACCATATCATATTGGTATCATATCATCTCGTGTGTCTCAAGTTTGTTCCCGCATATACACAATTGCTATCTTGGTTTGTGCATTTCGCATTGTGGCCATATACAAAAAAAGAAGAAGAAGTATAAGCTTTTAAGCAAAGAAAAAGATAGCAAAGAGGTTGTAAGCAAGAGCCATAGCATCGTATCATAGTGCCTTACAATATATCATACTTGATCTTCTTGGATCATCTTGAGAGAAACACCGGAACATCATACATATATAGCATACTTGGGAAAGAAAGTTTATCCTTTTGCATCTTATAGGTTGTGCACAAGTGTCGTATCCGCCTATTGAGCAATCATGCTAGTGTCTCTCTTGAGTTGTGCAACACGAGCATTTTCTGTGGACTCCACATTTTGTGCTCATTCCTTGGTTGCACGACCCCATTTATATATCCGTGTGTGCGTTTCCGTGTGCCATTCATTGCTATTGGTCTACTTGTTTCACTTGCGAATTTGTGAATCTCTTTCAACTTTATTGACTCTTGCTAACATTTTGCACTAAATTTTTGTGCCACTATCCTCACCGAGCTACTCCATAAGCTTACTTGATAGGTGTGAGTGAACAAGTCCGGTACCAATTCCACTATTCTTTCATCTCACATTGAGTGAAACGGGATACATCCTCAACTTTGGGAAAAGGTAACTTTGTATTGTTTATCTCATTTCCTACTCACCTCTACTCGAGTCTTGTGATTGATAGGCAAGGCATTTCACCTTCGGTCTACAACAACAACGACGAGTTCGATGCCACGAATAACTCCACCGACGCCAAGATGCAAGCTAAAATGGAGGAGATCAAAGCCCTCATCAAGTCCTACAAGCGACCTTCCTCATCTTCGAGAAGACGGTCAAGTACACATGCTTCCGAGCTACCATCTCCGGCAAGGTCACATCGGCATTGACACCATCACCAACAAGAACGTGAAGGTCAAGAGCTCAACACCAACAACCGCTCAACGACTTCACCATCTCCTTTGGCATGTTCGCCAAGCAACTTCAAGGAATCTTCGCCTACGGCCATACGGCATCTTCGCCAACAAGCACCTCAAGACTACGCTCAAGAGAAGCTCCCCAAGCTCAAGTCCACGACTTCCATGAGCTACTACGACCTCGACACCGACCATGAGATTCCTTTCTATGGGACTCAAGAACCTGAGGAGTATCTCGAGTGGGAGCGCCTAATGGACGACTACCTCAAGCTACATCAAGTTCCTCCCAAAAATCAAGTGAAGTGCCCCACAAGAAACTTCCACGACTACGCCTCGACATGGTGTCTTCACACACATTCGGAAAGCTACGACATGAGTTGGCCCAAGACGAAGAGAGCTTTCCGGCGAGAGTTCGTGCCTCCAACCTACACGGAACAACTTCTACGCCAATTGGAGAACACCACCCAAGGATCCAAGTCCATCGAGGCGTACTTCAAGGAGATGAAGAATGCCTTGCGACGAGCCGGCGTGGACGATCCCAGGTCAATGAAGTTCCACTTCATGATGGGATTGCACAACGACATCTCAAAGACTATCTTCCTCGAGAACTACAAGTCCCTCGACGACAACTACATTGGTGCTCTCAAGGCGGAACAAGAACTTATGAAGGCCAAGGTTTTTCCAACCCAAGCTCACTTCGCGACGACCAAGCTCCTTGAGAACGAGCATGCGGATAGCACCACCAAGATGTCCAAGCCCGATGAGCTCCAAGATGATGCTCCCAAGTTTCACTTCACCGCCATCCCTCTTGGTGGCATTGATGATGCCGAGTCTCCTTTGACTCTTTTTCAAGACGGTGCGGCGACGAGTACGACTAAGGAGACCTTCAAGGAACATGCTTTAGAGGCAAGCGACAAGGTGGCGAGCAAGGATGATGTTTCCATCTTAGGAGGCGAGAGTGATGATATGCCATCTTCGGCCTTCATCCATGGCGACGGCGATGAGATGGTTGAGTATTTCACCTTGACCACGGCGACGTATGATGACTTGAGTGACTTGTGCCACCATATTGAGAGTGAGAGTGACTTCACCACTAGCCCCATATATGACGAGTTGCCCCAATTCCCATGTGAGGAGAGCCACAACCCCCACCACTTGAGTGAGATGAGTGACTCCACCATATGTGACATTGAGTGCACCTACCTTGAGGGAGTGAGTGAACCACCACATAGAGAGAGTGTGATAGTTGATAGGTCTCGTGAGGCCAATTGCATTTCTAACAACTTGACCTCTACCTCTATTGTGTCTTCTCATTTGGTGCTAGGTCCCATATATGATGACGCGCCGATTCGCGACGACTACGTCCTCCCTTTGGACAAGACGATGGCCATGGTGGAATATGATGCACCCCCACATGGTTCCATCAAGATGAAGATGACCACCATTTGGTCTTTCCCACCTCACCTACACCACTTGAGTGGAATGAACAAGGTAACATAGGTGAAGGTGATGCTCTAGTCCCACTAGTGGACATTCTTGACATTGATTGCTTGCATGCTGTTTATCAACCTATTACCATGCTTCATGCTAGTGTGACTTCCCCATGTGATGATTTGCCCATTTATGATGAGTTTGATGATTCCCATGTGGAGTCTATTAGTTGTGATTCCATGTTACATAGGATTTCTTGTGATAACTCTTTAGGTCACATCATGTTTGAAAATCCGCTTGACTTGTCATATGCTATGAATGAGATCAATCATATGTCATATTTGCAATCTCATCGTAGTGACTATGCATATGCCATTAAAATAAACCCAATTTGCACTTATGGCATAGATGGCAAGCCCATGGTTATTGGCAATTTTTTTTCTTGTGATAATATTGATATGCTCCCTTTGCATCATTTATCTCATATGCCATGCCATGACCACCTAGCTTTGGATATGCATTGTTTAGGATGTTGTCCATTTTCTCCATATGATGTTTCCATTATTGCTCATGAGGAGACCCCTATAGTTTCCTCATACATTTTAGGAGATTTTGATTCATCCCATTCCTTGCATGATCCCAATACTTGTCTGCACCATATGCTCCCCATGAATAAACATGCTATTGATGTGTCATATAATTGCATTCTCAATTTATGTCCCCATCGTGTCATACACAATAACTATTCTTTCATGATGGATGACATGTTCTTATACCATGCGTCAAATTTCTTTGAGCGATGCTTATCTTGTGCCAACTCACACATGCACATACACATCATGATGGATGATGTGTACATTTACCACGCACACAATTTCTTTGGTTTGTGTATTTGTTGTGTAGGTACCCATGCTTACTTGTCAACCTCACAATCCCATGAGTTGACAAAACGAGCTCTAGAGAGCAATGATGATTTGGGATCCCATGGATTGTCTTTCCCAGCGCTCTCTTCGTGCAACGACTTCGCGCATTTCTTCTACATGGCCCTCACTTGGCTATGGTTTATTGTCCATAACATATTATATGCCCATCTTCCCATGTTCACTTTGCATGACATGCTTATTCGTATGCTTTTATCATGCATTTGTGACCCATGCTTTGCATTACACATGATGAATTATTCTCCTAGTTGTATGTGTATTTGCAAGCTTGGTGGAGATATCACTTGTTATTGCCATGTTTGCTTTGTACCCCATGCCTATGATGATACTATGATCTTGCTTTGTGTTCGTGCTTGCGATATGTCATGTGCATTGTCTATGCCTATTAATTGCTCACATGGCATGATTGCCATGATTTCACCTAGTGTGTTGCATCTTCGCTCCACTAGTTTGCACGACTTGATTGATATGCTTGCATCACCAATGATTCATACTTGCTCATTTCATGTGGTTGATGACAACCATCCACATGCTTTGCACATGATTGTTATTGCTTCTTGTCATGTATCTCCATGTGTTGCCTCTCTCATGCTAGATGATTTGCCATGTATTGAGTGCAATTATGCCTTTAGTCTTGATAATGAGTTTGCCCCCATAGCATTCTCACATATTTTTGGGGATTTTGAAATATTTCTTATGAAGCATGCTTGTCTTACCTCTTTGCACCATGTACCTAGTGCCATGAATATTGCCATTGTTGCATCATATTATTCGTGCACTTGCTTCTAATGGATATGTGCAAGAGAAGAGAACCACCATGATGGATGATGTGTTTATCTACCATGCACACACGTTCTTTGCCTTGTTTTGTGCATGTGTAGGAAACTTGGACCTTGTGTCAACTTCCACGTCACGTGAGTTGACAATCCGAGCTCTTGAGAGTGAACCATCTTCTACCACGATGATTCTACATCGCACTTGCTTGTGCTTCGGCATTGTGAAGAATACACAAGGACACGCCTTCAAGGTGACATCTTTCTTGAGCATGGATATTGCGGATCATACTACTTGTGTTGCTTGCACCATGATAGAGGCGAAGGTGTCCCGATGTTTCGATGAGATAACTTTCGTTTTCTGTGGGAGTCGACTTTGACGATCCGACTACGAACGTGCGAAGACGTCGCGCCTTAGCAATCGCTAAACCACCTTCCGAGGGTTATTGACCACGCCGGAGCACGATCAACCTGACCACGAGGGTTTATTTCCTGCGAGCAAACGAAGAACATGCAAGAAACTGAGATTGCAATCTAGATATTGCGAATATAAGAGGAAAGCTTTATTAATGAAGGTGGGGTTCTGTGACGCCTTGGTCTGGTTGTTGAACACAAACGAAGTACGCGAAGTTGCAGCTATGGCGAACTTTTGATCTAAACAAAACCCAATGTCTAAACGATGCCCTAAGGGCTGTATATATGGTGGAGAGAGAGGGGAATTTCGTGGCCCTTGGAGGAGGGGTCCGAAACCAACCCTACCTCTTGTTTCCCCACACATACGGACTGTAAAAACTGCCTATAATCAAGTATTTCGAAATTACATGGGCCAGGCCCAAAAATAAGGTGACGCAGCACCTAGTATAGCCTCTGGACAAAATTTATGAAGTGGCATCTTGTATATTTCGTCCAAGGCTTCATGCACTCATTATGGTGGTTTCAAAGCCCTCGAATCATCACTAGTAACTCCGTTCTTGTTCCCCTTGCGCATGCCATCATCTCCATGCTTGAACTTGCTCCAAGGTTCATCTTTCTTGTCCAAGCTAGGCCCTTCATTTGTAAGCAAAACAAATGTATCCAATTTAGGCAGCATCATATTCTCATGAACATTAGAATCGTTACCAAGAAACGAAAGTACCTGATAATTCAATTGGCGTGTGCGAGCTCTAGTAATTGGTCCAGTATGTATAGCAGCAGGGGCCGTGGGTGTAACAATGGTATTGATGTCCTCATCATCCTCCCCTTCTTGAAATGAAGTCGTCCTCGACGAAAGCTCATCTTCCTCTCCCAAATAAGGCTTCAAATCTGCAATGTTAAAAGTGGGACTAACCCCAAAATCTGCAGGCAGCTCAAGTTTATATGCATTATCATTTATTTTCTCTAACACCTTAAAAGGACCATCAGCATGTGGCATTAGCTTTGATTTGCGCAAATTAGGAAATCTATCCTTACGCAAATGTAACCAAACAAGATCTCCAGGTGCAAACACAACATGTTTTCTACCCTTATCTCCAGCAAGTTTATATTTAGCATTCATACGCTCAATGTTTTCCTTAGTTAACTCATGCATTTTTAAAACCAATTAAGCACATTCTTTAGCATCAAAATTAACCTTCTCCGAAGATGGAAGAGGCAACAAATCAATAGGTGCACAAGGTAGAAAACCATACACAATTTCAAAAGGCCACATCTTAGTAGTAGAATGCAATGAACGATTATAAGCAAATTCAATATGAGGCAAGCATTCTTCCCACATTTTCTTATTATTCTTCAAAACAGCCCTAAGCATAGTAGACAATGTTTTATTGACTACTTCAGTTTGTCCATCAGTTTTGGGGGTGACATGTAGTACTAAAAAGCAGTTTAGTCCCCAACTTAGCCCATAAACATCTCCAAAAGTGGCTAAGAAATTTAGTATCACGATCTGAAATGATAGTATTTGGCACACCATACAAGCGAATAATTTCACGAAAGAGCAAATAAGCAACATTAACAGCATCATCGCTTTTATGACATGGTATAAAGTGTGTCATTTTCGAAAATCTATCCACAACAACAAATATGCTATCACTCCCCTTCTTTGTTCGAGGTAAACCTAAAACAAAGTCCATAGATATATCCTCCCAAGGAACACTAGGTATAGGCAAAGGCATATATAAACCATGAGGATTGAGTCGTGACTTAGCTTTTTGACATGTAGTGCAGCGAGCAACAAAACGCTCAACATCCCGTCTCATCTTTGGCCAAAAGAAATGTGTAGCAAGTATATCCTCCGTCTTCTTCATGCCAAAATGTCCCATTAATCCTCCTTCATGCGCCTCCTGCAACAACAGAAGACGGACGGAGCTAGCTGGAATGCATAGCTTGTTAGCACGAAACACAAGTCCATCGTTAACGACGAACTTGTTCCATGTTCTCCCTTCTTTACAATTCTGCAATACATCTTTAAATTCAGCATCATGCACATATTGATCTTTGATGCTCTACAAACCAAATATTTTAAAGTCAAGTTGTGAAAGCATAGTATAACGACGAGACAATGCATCAGCAATAACATTTTCTTTACCCTTCTTGTGTTTAATGACATAAGGGAAAGTCTCAATGAATTCAATCCATTTAGCATGTCTACTGTTCAGTTTTGCTTGACTTTTAATGTGTTTCAAAGATTCATGATCAGAATGTATAACAAATTCTTTGGGCCATTATAATGTTGCCATGTTTCTAAAGTCCGAACAAGAGCATATAATTCTTTGTCATCAGTAGAATAGTTCAGACTAGGCCCACTCAATTTTTCAGAAAAGTATGCAACAGGTTTGCCATCTTGTAATAACACACCTCCTAATCCAATTCCACTAGCATCGCATTCAAGCTCAAAAGTCTTATTAAAATCAGGCAGTTGGAGTAAAGGAGCATGTGTCAACTTATCTTTCAATACTGTGAAGGCTTCTTCCTGTGCGGTACCCCAAACAAAAGGCACATCCTTCTTTGTAAGCTCGTTGAGAGGTGCAGCAATGGTGGTAAAATCTCTCACAAAATGCCTATAGAAACCTGCGAGTCCAAGAAAACTCCTCACTTGTGTGACCGTTTTGGGATGCGGCCAACTCTCAATAGCTTCAATCTTGGCTTTATCAACTTCAATTCCCTATGGAGTAACAACATAGCCAAGAAAAGATACTCGGTCGGTGCAAAAGGTGCACTTCCCAAGGTTACCAAACAAACGTGCATCACGTAGAGCAATAAAAATAGCACGTAAATGTTCCAAATGTTCTTCCAAAGATTTGCTATAAATCAGTATATCATCGAAATAGACTACCACAAATCATCCAATGAAAGCACGTAAAACTTCATTCATTAGTCTCATGAAAGTACTAGGTGCATTAGTTAACCCAAAAGGCATGACTAACCACTCATATAAACCAAACTTAGTTTTAAATGCTGTTTTCCATTCATCTCCCAATTTCATATGAATTTGATGGTATCCACTACGCAAATCAACTTTGGAGAATATTGTAGAGCCACTCAATTCATCAAGCATATCATCTAGCCTAGGAATAGGATGACGATAACGAATAGTAATATTATTAATGCCTCTACAATCAACACACATACGCGACGTACCATCCTTTTTAGGCACTACTATAGTAGGAACAACACCAGGACTAAGAGATTCGCGTATATAACCTTTGTCGAGAAGCTCCTGTACTAGACGCATAATCTCCTTGTCTCCTCTGGATTGGTACGGTATGGTGCACGGTTCGTTAGCGATGCACTGGGAATTAAGTCAATTTGATGCTCAATACCTCGAATAGGTGGTAATCCTAGTGGCACGTCTTGTGGAAAAACGTCAGCAAACTCCTGCAAAATGTTAGTGAAAGCAGGGGGCAAAGAGGAAGGCACGTCCTCGAATGAAAATAATGCCTCTTTGCACACAAAAGCATAGCAAACAGATTTGCTAAGAACTAGCTCATCAATATCAGATTTGGTGGCAAGTAAACATGCACTTTTCAATTTAATTTCAGAAGCAACACTAGATGGTTTATTATTAGGCTTCATTTGTTGCTCAAATTCTTTTGCCACAATCTGATTTTCACTCTTATTTTTCTCATGTTTTGCTTTATTAGCTCTATGGATATCATCTTTCAAAATGGAATCAGGAGTCATAGGAAGCAAAGTAATATTTGTATCCTGATGAACAAGAGTATACTGATTGTTTCTACCATGGTGTACAGAATTTTTATCAAATTGCCATGGTCTACCAAGTAATAAGGAACATGCTTGCATAGGTACCACATCACAATCAACATAATCAGCATATGTAGAGATACTAAAATGCACAAGAACAGTACGTGTTACCTTAACATTGTTGCTGCTGTTGAACCATTGGATGTAGTAAGGATGTGGATGTGGTCTTGTGGTGAGACATAGCTTCTCCACCATCTCCATGCTAGCCAAGTTGTTGCAGCTCCCTCCATCTATGATGACGCGAATAGAACGTTCCTTCACAACTCCCTTTGTATGGAACAAATTATGCCTCTGATTTTGCTCAGCTTGTGTAACCTGACACTCAAAAAACGTTGAGCAACTAAAAATTCATACCTGTCAGCATCTTCAGGAGCCATGTATTGTGTCTCAGGATCAGAATCATCTCCACCGTGTTCTTCATGTGTAATAAGAGCCAAAGTCTCCTCATCATAGTCACTAGCGGACTCATACCCACCATCCTCAGTAGCAATCATCACACGCTGTGATTTGCATTCTCTCGCATAATGACCTCTTCCCTTACAACGACGACAAATAATATCACTTGTGTGGCCTGTTGATGCCATGGAAGAAGAAGAGCTCTGTGCAGGCCCGGCAGATGTGCTCTTGGCAGATAGTGGTGGTTGTGCCTGCTTTCTTGTATCACGATTGGAGGTGGCACCTGATGGAGGTGATGGTGCAGTGGAAGTAGAGGATGCACGTGGTGTCCATGATGAAGGTTGACCTGAAGAAAAGTTAGTTCGCGCCAATGCCTGTCGATCCTGCACTTCACGTTCAGCTTTACAAGCAAGATGGAATAAACGAGTGATATTATTATAATCCTTATACTCTAGAATGGTCTGAATCTCTCTATTTAATCCACCCATAAAACATGCAAGCATAGCTTCAATATCCTCAACAATACCACATCTAATCATGCCAGTTTGTAATTCCTGATAATATTCCTCTACAGAATTTTTTCCTTGTCTTAAACGCTGCAATTTTTGAAGTAATTCACGTTGATAATATGGTGGAACCCAACGAGTACGCATAGCAATTTTCAAAGTAGCCCAGGTAGTTGGAATTTTGTTCGGATATAATCTACGATGTTCAGACCACCACACACAAGCAAAACTAGTGAAAGCACAAAGTGCAGGAGCAACACGTCTCTCCTCGGGATATTCTAAACATGTAAAACGTTGTTCGGTTTCTAACTCCCAAGTAAGATATATATCAGGAGCATATCTACCCTCAGATGGTGGAATATTCAATTTCAGTTTAGGAAGATGGTCATGATCTCGTACCTGAGCTGGTAATGCAGCCCTAACATTGTGATTATTTGCATGTGGACGACCTGGCGGTTGTGGTGCTGGTGGTTGCACGTAGTTCTGATTTTGATCATCCTCATCCTTGTAATCTCCCGCATAATGATACTCCGCCTCATCAGCAGCAGGAGCCACAAAAGAATCAACAGCAGCACCAATAGTTTGGCCAGGCTGAAGAAGGACACGGCTCGCTCGGCGGAAGGCTGTTTCGCGACGTGGAGGTAGTCGTTGTTGTTGTTGTTGTTGAAGAGGTGTGGCAGGTGCGGCCGGTGGTGGAAGACGCACAAGCAGTTCATTAAATCTGTTATCGAGCTTTGTTTTGAACGTCTTCTCAAGGCCAGTGATCTTCTCCATGGCCTCTTCAAAATTGTTCAGCACATCTTGCACCTGTTCAGTCATCATTTGCTGAAACTTATCATGAAGCACCTTGTTCGTTAAGTTCTCCCAGTCAATCTCGTCGGCTTGTGATCCTGGCATGGTTAGCAGTAATAGAAACACACAAGAATATGATCGTACAGACTACTAACGAGTGGTGGTGGTGGTGGTGGGTGTCACAAATCCGTCAATCAAATCTCAAATTCTTACCAGTTCTTACCCAGCAGCAGGTGGTGATCAGCAACCGATGTAGTCAAAACTCTCAAAGCTTGGATAGAGCGATTACCAGGGAGAGCCAAACGCACGATGTAGATGTATGTGGAGCTGGGAAGGCTTATAATATGGTAGCAAAAAGGGTCAGCAATAATCAATTCAGAGATGCAAAGTTGAATAAACGCTCAACGACGGTACTGTGCTGGTCCTAGGCTAGACCGTGCTAGAGACGCGAGCCTAGAACACTAACAAAATCACGGCGCTGCACGTAAACAAGGGAAAAGCACACTCTGATTTTTTTCGCTCTGTTTTTTTTGGCGCTCTTTTTTTTTGCGCTCCTCTTTTTTATTTTTTTGCGAAAAAATCACTATAATGCGAGTGTCTCAAAACTCTTCCCATGTCAAAATGACAGGATGGGCACGGAATTTTTTGACTATTTTTTTCGGAAATCAGGGCAGCGACGATGAAAAAGTGCGACAAAAAATCACTATGATGGCACGTGGCTCAAAAGACTCAGAAAAGCCTAAAAATAGGATAGGGAAAAAATATTTTTGGTCGCGGAAATTTTGGCCTAAAAACTGCCCAGGGGTGGTAGGATATGGCAAGGAAATATTTTGTGTCGCGGAAATTTTTTTTTTCCGAGACCTACTCAGGCAAGGAAACACGAAACGGAAAATAGATGGATCTTGAAAACAAACCTAATATTAAAAGAACTCGGATTGGTGGTGGATATATGGTGGTAGGATATGGCAGCGGTGGTGGTATATGGATACGGATCGGTGGTGGTATATGGATACAGATTGGTGGTGGTATATGGATACGGATTCAGAGCGGTGGCAGATAAGCGGTGGTGGTAGATGGCAGGGGCGATGATGATGGTGCGGCGGCGGCGTGACAACCTATGACCAGAACTCGAAACTCTAAAAGACTAGACTCTAAGACCAGCAACTTGACACGACGATCCAACTGCAAATTCAACAAAGCAAAAACCCTAAAAAGATTATGCAAAGCCTCAGATTGGTTCGGATATGATGAACTAACCCTAATTTTTTTGTGGCTTTTTCGTGGACTGTAGGTATGAAGAACAGACTCGATCTAAACTACGAAAAACTGTAAAATCTCATGGAGCAACCTGGAAATCTGATACCACTTGATAGAGGCGAAGGTGTCCCGATGTTTCGATGAGATAAATTTTGTTTTCTGTGGGAGTCGACTTTGACGATCCGACTACGAACGTTCGAAGAGGTCGTGCCTTAGCAATCGCTAAACCAACTTCCGAGGGTTATTGACCACGCCGCAGCACGATCAACCTGACCACGAGGGTCTATTTCCTGCGAGCAAATGAAGAACAAGCAAGAAGCTGAGATTGCAATCTAGATATTGCGAATATAAGAGGAACGCTTTATTAATGAGGGTGGGGTTCTGTGATGCCTTGGTCTGGTTGTTGAACACAAACGAAGTACGCGAAGTTGCAGCTATGGCGAACTTTTGATCTAAACAAACCCAAAGTCTAAACGATGCCCTAAGGGCTGTATATATGGAGGAGAGAGAGGGGAATTTCATGGCCCTTGGAGGAGGGGTCCGAAACCAACCCTAACTCTTGTTTCCCCACACATACGGACTCTAAAAACTGCCTATAATCAAGTATTTCGAACTTACATGGGCCAGGCCCAAAAATAAGGTGACGCAGCACCTAGAATAGCCTCTGGACGAAATTTATGAAGTGGCATCTTGTATATTTCGTCCAAGGCTTCATGCACTCATTATGGTGGCTTCAAAGTCCTCGAATCATCACTTGTAACTCCGTTCTTGTTCCCCTTGCGCATGCCATCATCTCCATGCTTGAACTTGCTCCAAGGTTCATCTTTCTTGTCCAAGCTAGGCCCTTCATTTGTAAGCAAAACAAATGTATCCAATTTAGGCAGCATCATATTCTCATGAACATTAGAATCGTTACCAAGAAACGAAAGTACCAGATACTTCAATTGGCGTGCGCGAGCTCTAGTAATTGGTCCAGTATGTATAGCAGCAGGGGCTGTGGGTGTAACAATGGTATTGATGTCCTCATCACACCATGAGACTTATTGGTCATCTTGGACCACTTGATTGCACACTTGTTAGAGATCTTGCTTTGACTTGCCATTTTCACATTCCCATGCATCTTGATATATATGCCTTGTTTGTTGCCTCCAATTCTTGGATTACTTGCTCCTCTCATATGTTTGGTTGCAACAATGTGATCACCTCATATATGCCATGTCCCATTGCTTGTCACATGATTGCCTTGATTGCCTCACACATGATGAACAATTGCTCTTTCCATTGTGTTGAGTGCCACATGATATTCACTACACCCTATGCACATTATGCTTGGATTGTCTTGCACTTGTCCCATGTGTTTAGACACTTCATTTTACTTGGTGTTGTGAATTATTCCTATGCCTACCATCGACCATTTGTCGAGCGCTTTATGCATGATTGCAATGACCTTGAGGTTGATGCTTCTTCTCTTGTTACACATATTTGCATAACTACCTCACATTTCCATGATTTTTTCCATGATGTCCTTCTTTGTGCTCAACTTATGTGCTTACATGCCATGTCACAATCCTTTGTCACACCATATGCTATGCTTGATGACGACACTTGTTGGGTGAATCACGTCTTGAATGCTTGGTTTTGCACTAACGCTAACCACATTTGTTTTTCCAAGTGTTTGTTGTCCTTACTCCTTTTGAAGGAATCACTAGATGGTCCGACATTAGAGAGTGCCCATTGCGAGCTTGAAGATGATGAGTACTTGGTGAACGTCCACTTCTAAAGGCGAAGCCATCTCTTTCCCATGGTGATTTGGTTTTTGATCCGAGGTCGGATCTTTCCCAAGGGAGGGGAGATGATGCGGAGCATCCTATGGACATCACCATGTCAGGAGTATGTTCGGCGAGTGACACGTGCAACATCTCCTTCACATACACAAAGGTGAATCATATCCTTTACACGTGCTCACTTGACACCTTCGAGGATGGTATACTACTTGACACTCCACACCTGTGCATGCATAGGTATTGTCAGAACAGTACGGACGACAAGGAGGAGTGTGAGCGCAAGTGTACAACTAAACCATCCGCGAGGGAAGCGTGGAAGCGAAGACGGAAGAAGGAGCTGCGGAGTCTACAGCGACCGGACAACCGGAAGCCACCGGACGTCCGACACTCTCCAGCGCCCGGACGACCGACGTCCACTGGACGTCCGATGCGACCACGCCAGGACCAGCCAGGAGATCTACAGCGGCCGGACAACCGACAACCTTCGGACGTCAGACAAGTCCCAGCGCCCGGAGGACCGACGCCGACCGGACGACCAGCGCCACTTTCACAGAACGATATTAGCGGAAGTCTAACACCCTCCAGACGACCGGACCCCCACGAGCGACCGGACGTCCGACGCAGACCGGACGTCCGACCCTGCCTGTGCGCAGCCGGGCCTTTGGCCTTGTATCTCTGTCCCACTTACCCCTTTGTGGCTTAGACTATAAATAGACCACCTCCACCTCCTTTCTAGGGTTAGCAAAGTGATAGCTCATTTGTATGTGAGCTTTGCTCCTACCTTCCTCTACTCTAGAGAGAGACAGAGAGACCACCACTCCCATGGAGTTCAAGACCTCCATGTGAGCACGTGAGACGATCCTACGGGATATCATCAAGACCTCATCTCCTCTTGGATTTGGGATGAACGCTACCTTGTATCTTTCCTTTTGTTGTTCATGTACCTTGTGGATCTTGTGTGTTTGATTGTCTAGTGGATGTGTGATTGGACTTGTTCTTCGGTGTTTCCCCTTGTGATTTCTCTCCGTTCTTCCCCATGTTCATCGTGTTCTTCGAGGGAGCCCACTCCAATCGTGAAAGATCGGCCTACACCGGGTTAGCCTTGATATGGAATTGGAAGTGGTATGTAAAGGCCATGATATTGAGCTTTAGACTTAGCTTTGCGACATGTAGAGCATTGATTGGTGAAGAGGTTGACGACGTGAAACATCTTTGGCCAAAAATAGTTCTTGGAGAGTGTAGCAAGTGTCTTGTCGCGTCCAAAATGCCCCATTAGTCCTCCTCCATGAGATTCTTGCAAAATCAACAAACGAAGAGAAGACTCAGGGATGCAAAGTTTGCTAGCTCTCATAAGATAACCATTCTTGATGTAATTGCGTTCCCAAGATGGATGCGTCAAGCACTTTGCATAAGGAATAGCAAAAGTAGGATCATGCTCATACAAGTCTTTTATGTGCTCAAAGCCAATGACATTCAATTCAAGTTGAGTAACAAGCATGCATATACGGGAAAGGGCATCCGCCACAACAGTTTCCTTGCCTTTGATATACTTGATGACATAAGGAAAAGACTCGATAAATTCACTCCACTTAGCATGACGCTTGTTTAACTTAGTTTGACCTTTAAGGTATTTAAGCGTTTCATGATCGGTATGGATAATAAATTCATGAGGGCGGAGATAATGTTCCCATTCACGTAAAACTCGCACTAAAGCATATAGCTCTTTGTCATAGATGGGGTAATTGAGTTGCGCTCCGGAAAGTTTCTCACTAAAATATGCGATGGGGCGCTTCTCTTGCGTTAACACACCTCCTATGCCATTACCACTAGCATCGCAATGAATTCCAAAAGGTTTGTCAAAGTTGGGTAATGCAAGCACGGGAGCATGAGTAAGCAAATTCTTAAGCTCATTGAAAGCACTATCTTGAGATGGTCCCGAACAAATGGTGCATTTTTCTTACTTAAAGCATGTAAAGGAGATGCAATGGTGCTAAAATCCTTCACAAATCGACGGGTAGAAACCAGCTAAACCAAGAAAACTACGCACTTGTTGCAAATTGGTTGGTTGGGGCCAAGTTTTTATAGCATTGATCTTAGATTCATCAACATGAACACCCTTAGAAGATACTACAAAACCCAAGAAAGCAAGCTTATCAACACCAAAGAGGCATTTTTTCATATTAGCATAAAGTTGTTCTTTTCGAAGAGTTTGTAGCACAGTTCGAAGGTGGGTGACATGCTCTTTGAGAGATTTGCTAAAAACAAGGATATCATCGAAGTAGACAACAACAAATTCACCAATGTAAGGGCGAAACACATAATGCATAAGATGCATGAAAGTACCGGGTGCTTCCGATAAACCCATAGGCATGACTAACCACTCATACAAACCAAACTTTGTTTTGAAAGCGGTTTTACATTCATCACCCTCTTGTATGCAGATTTGATAGTAACCACTTTTAATTTCAATTTTGGAAAAAATAGTGGCGCCGCTAAGCTCATCTAGCATATCGTCAAGGCGTGGAATGGGGTACCTATATCGAACGGTGATAGCATTGATGGGTCTACAATCGTAACACATGCGAAAGCTACCGTCTCTCTTTGGCACAAGAATGACCGATACGGCACATGGACTCAAACTTTCGCGCACATGTCCATGGTCTATGAGATGCTTTACTTGCCTTTGTATTTCTTTGGTTTCTTCGGGGTTGACTCGGTAGGGAGCCTTGTTTGGAAGTGGCGCTCCAGGGATGAGGTCGATGAGGTGTTCGATGCCTCGTAGTGGAGGTAGACCCGGAGGTAGCTCGTCGGGGAAAACATCTTGGAATTCCTGCAATAAAGAAGATAACACTAAAGGTAGATCGTGAGAGGTGTTAGCTTTTGGTGCCTTGTCCTTGCACAATAGGACATAGTGTAGGACACTTGATGGGTTCTCACACACTTCTCTCATCTCACATTTGGTGGCAAATAGAACTAAGTTTTTCTTGTCGCTCATCGTGGAGGCACTCAATTTGGGCTTGTGGTGCTCACTCTCTTTTTGGTGGATCGCTCTCTCACTATTCTCTCCATGATGGGTGTTTTGCTTGTCGGCGAGCACTTGGCTTGGAGACATAGGTCGTAGCACAAACTCCTTCTCTTTCATCTTGAAGCTATAGTGGTTTGGACGCCCGTTGTGGATGACACCTCGGTCAAATTGCCATGGCCGTCCAAGAAGGAGGTGGCAAACGGTCATCGGAAGGACATCACACTCCAAAGTGTGTTCGTAAGCTACGATCTTGAAAGAGACTTGTACCCTATGCTCGACTTGGATGGTGCCGTAGTCGCTTAACCATTGTACTTTGTAAGGGTGCGGGTGCTTCATCTTGACCAATTGGAGCTTGGAGCACAGTTCTTCGCTTGCTAAGTTATGGCAATTTCCTCCATCGATGATGACCTTGACGGACCGTCCCTTGATGTCGGCTTTGGTGTGGAAGATATGGCATCTTTGGTCTTCGTCTTGTTGATGTTGAAGAGTCAAGACCTTGGAGACAACAAGAGCGGGGCTTGAATCTTCGTCACAAAAGATTTGATCATCTTCATTGTTCACTTGTAGGTGCATGGCCACTTGGTCAAGGGCTTCCATTTCACCTTCACTCATTGAATCATAGGTTCCGTCGTCGTTGAGGATCATGGTGTGCTTGTTTGTGCACTCGAATGACTTGTGGCCTCGTCCTCCGCATGTGAAGCATTTGAAGGAACTTGTCTTGATGGTCTCATCAGTTGGGGTAGATGATGATGAAGCTTTCGGCTTGAAGTTGCTTGTAGTAGGAGGACGACTTGAGCTTGCCGAAGTTTTCTTGTGACTTGACTTGTCGCCGTTGCTTGTAGATGACTTGGTTGAGGTAGAAGGTGTTGGAGTCGTTGATGCTTGAGAGTTGGAGAAGCCGTAGGACTTGGATGAGAACTTTGCATATTTGAAGTCATCTTGCACTTGGCGTTCCACCTTTGTAGCTTGATGCACTAGCTCGATGAGGTTCGAGTATGGTTGGAAGTCGGCGATCTTCTTGATAGGATGGTTGAGTCCATTCAAGAAACGTGCCATAGTTTGATCATCATCTTTCGTGACATTGGCTCGTATCATGGCAATCTCCATTTCCTTGTAGTACTCTTCAACGCTCTTGGTTCCTTGCTTGAGTAGTTGGAGTTTCTTGAAGAGGTCGCGGTTGTAGTAGTTTGGCACGAATCGTGCTCTCATGACATCCTTCATTTGTGCCCAAGTAGTGATGGGTGGTTCACCTCTTGCCTCTCGGCGCTCAATCACTTGTTCCCACCAAATGAGGACGTAGTCTTGGAATCCAAGGGATGCCATCGCGATCTTCTTCTCTTCTTCGTAGTTGTGCAAGCAGAAGATTCTGTCAACCTTCAATGTCCATGATATGTACTCTTCGGGGTCATTGCTTCCGGTGAACTTGGGCATGGTGAACTTTAGCTAGATGTATCATTGCTCTTCATTGTGTTGGGGTCTAGGATGATGATGCCCATGTCGTTGAGGATTGACAAACTCATGTTGCTCTTGGTGAGGAGGGTTGTCGACCTCATGTTGCTCTTGTCTTGTAGGAGGTCCATTGTCGACTTGCTCTTGTTGAACTTGATGTTCTTGGCGAGCTTGTGGAGGAGCTTGTCGATCTTGAGGAGGAGCTTGTCGATCTTGAGGAGGAGCTTGTCGATCTTGAGGAGGAGCTTGTCGATGCACACATGCCTGGAAAATACTCTCTTGGACCTCATCGCGAAGAGCTTCTTGTTGTAGACGAGCTTGTCGGCCTCGGTTAGCTATGGCTTGACTTGAATCTCGAAGGGCACGTTGCGCCTAAGGTGCTTGAGCTTCACGAAGTTGTTGTTCTTGGCGTTGTGCCTCGGCATCTTGTGCATCTTGATGTTGTCGCGCTCGCTCCTCTTGTTCTCGTTGTCGTTGGCATTGCCGTTCTTGTGCTTGCGCGAATGCAGCTTGGGTTTGACGATGCCGATGCTCTTGAGAGTCGGTGTCGTGTAGAGGATTGCAGTTTCCTTGACGATCTTGACGCGCGGCACGACGAAGAGTATTCGATGTCGGGGTACTTGAGCCGGAGATAGTGTCATCAGAGTGTCGACTCGAGCGGCTCCTTCTTGAGTAGGACGAAGTGGTAGAAGAGCGGTTGGCCAACAAGGCACGAATCTCGTCCATTCTTGCGTCATTCTCGTGCTTGTGTTCGTCGAGCTTATTGTCGAAGTAGTCTCTTGTACGTTGCTCGGAGAGTCACAGGTCGGTGGCAAGGTTGTCGATGCGGTCGCTCATTGCTAGTTGCTCTTCATGCAAGGCTCGTTGTGTACCAAAGAGGTGTAGCTTGGTGACGTAGTTGTTCAGGTCGTCGTCTTGCTCAAGAAAGAGTGGATTTGTAGAAGTACTTGGCCTATCCATCATTCCAAACAAAGATATGTGAGTGGGAGAAAGAGAAAAACCAATACCAAATGTACCTTGACCGATGTTGAAGATGGATCAAAGATCACTTCAATGTGTAACAAGGAAATAGCACAATTGGTACCAATTCTTGTCAGTTTCTGACACCTACATAAGTAAAAGCTTATGGTGGAGCTTGGTTAGGATGGTGGCATGAAATTTGATGCAATTGTTAATGAGCTTCAATAATGTTGGAAAAGATTCACAAATTTGCAAATGCAACAAGTAGACCAATAGCAATATATGGTACACGGAAACACACACGCAAATAGATAAGTGGGGTCGGGCAACCAAGGATGAGACAAAATGAGGGATCCACAAAGATGCTCTTGTTGCACAACACTAGAGAGACGCTAGCACGATTGCACAATAGGCGGATACGAACTTGTGCACAACCTACTAAGCAAAAATGCAACGACTTCTATCCCAAGTATGCTATATGTATGATGTTTCTATGCGATGATCCAAGATGATCGAGTATGACAATCTTAATGTTGTATGATGCTATGGTTCTTGCTTATAAGCTCTTTGCTTATCTTTCCCTTTTGCTTAAAAGCTTGTATGGCTCTTTGTTGTTTGAGCTCTTTTCTCATGCAATGCTTCACGAACCAAGATAGCAATTGTGTATGCGATGACAACTTTGTGACACAAGAGATGATACCAAGATATGCACCACGATGATATGGTATGTATGCTATGGGAAGTATGATCACTAAATGTGCACAAGTCACTTTGCCGGCAATACTCAAAGGCTAGTCTCGATGGGTAAGTGACGCAAAAGTAAGGCTATGGGGTTATCAATGCAATTGCGAGGATGTATATGATATCACGATACCAAGATGAGGTTGATACCAAACTGATGTAGCTGATCGTAGTAGTCCGTCGCGAAGATGAGCGGTCGTGATGTCGATGTCGAACCGTACCTAGATAGCCGAAACACAAAAGGAGACGGTTACCACAACTCAAATTCTCCAAGACCAAAACGTGTCAAAATCGGCGGAGTTGGGTAGCGGACAGGCTATGGTGGTGTTATGCGGAAGTGGTGGTGGTATAGGGAATTATATGCGGAAGTGGTGGATGTGGATGAAAATATGGGGGGGATTCAGTTCCGTCAGGGATCAGCGGACGTCCGGTGGTGGAGCGGTCGTCCGGTCGTCGGACGTCCGGTGCCTGGGCGATTTTGGGCACGGGATGAACAGCACGGTTTCGAGGTGGAGGTGGCCAAATTGGTCAAGTCCGAGCGATTTTGTGGATGGAGAAGGTGGAGATGATGGGGAAAAGCTAGATCCACTCAAGGCAAAGCAAATCCATGGATCAAATCCAACAAAACTTCATCACACCAACAAATCACAAAAAAATTGGGGCTATTTTTGGTGGGGATTTTTGGATTAGGACGAAAAACAACAAAATCAAGCTAGAAAACGAAGAGGGGAGGCTCCGAAATCGTGATCAACGTGGCTCATGATACCAAGATGATGTAAGGTGGAACCCTATACGGCCAATCTTTCATGAAAGGAGCGGATCCCAACTAAGAACACGAAGAACACGAGGGGAAAACGAGGGAAAACACAAGAGGAAGTCTCAAAACCAACAAGATATGGTCACACATATGCTAGATCCTCGAAACACAAAGGGGAATACACGATCCAAAGTCAACAACGGACGATACAAAGGGTAACCGGTTCTTCTCCATGAGGAGGTCTTGTTGGGGCCACCCAAGAGGGGGTCTTGAATCCGCTTGGAAGGATCTTCTCCGATGGAGGCGCGATCTCCGAGGAGAAGGTAACCAAGCGGATGAGCAAAGCTCTCACACAAACATGAGCTAATCCTTTGCTAACCCTAAATAGGGGAGGGAGAGGTCTATTTATAGTATTAGTGCAAAAGAGGGGCGAAGTGAAGGGGTCTAAAAACATGGGCTTCGGCCCGAAACTGTGCGCAGACAGGTAACGGACGTCCGCTGGGGACCGGTCGTCCGGTGGCTCACGGGGGACCAGACGTCCGGAGTCGTCGGACTTCCGCTAAATCCGTTCTCTTAAGGATGCGCCGGACGTCCAGTGGCTTCGGACTTCCGTTAATTTTGGCTCGGGGAGTCGTCGGACGTCCGGACCTTGTCGGTCGACCGCTCGCTGGAGGGTGTGGCCGGTCGTCCGGTCCTGGCCGGACGTCCGCTCGCTGTAGCCTGGGACTTGGGCAGGTTTGGCTTCAGGCGCCGGACGTTCGGTCCAGACCGGTCGTCCGGTGGCTGGAGCTTCTTCAGTAGCTCTTCTTCTTGTCCTTCGCGGTTGGTGTCCTTGCCGACTTGTCCGTTGAGTGTAGCTATTCCGTGGCTTTCCTCCAAGTACCTGATCACACATAGTGTCTCCGCTTGAGGTAGCAGCCATGTCTCGTGCATAGAAAGTGGTAGTTCGGATAGGAGTGAGTTCACCTTGTCTTCAATAGCCTTGGCTCGGGCTCTTGTCATTGGTCCTAGTGGTGTCGTTGGAGGTGTAGATGTATTCATGGGGATGATCGTGGGATGCTCCGGGCGCTGGGACTTGTCGGTTGTCCAGAGGTTGTCGGTCGTCCGGCCGCTGTAGATCTCCTGGCTGGTCCTGGCGTGGTCGCATCGGACGTCCAGTGGACGTCAGTATGGAAACATCACACGGAGAATATTGAGAATATCCAAAACAAAGCATATTTGGAACAATGTGATCATGGCATGGCATAGTAGATGAATTGTGTAAATCATGTAAAGGAAGCTTAGCAATATCAACACAAGAAAAACAAAAGCCCATGACCTTCATCTCGTCTGCCGTAAGTGCAAATAGGATTTATTTTAATGGGGCATGCATAGTTACTACGGTGAGTTTGTAATGATGCAATATGGGAGATCTCACTCATAGCATATGACAAGTTTAAAGGATTGTCAAACATGACGTGACCTATAGAATTTTCACATGATATCCTATGGAGCATAGCATCACAACTAGGCAACTCAACATGCTCATCATCATATTCATCATAAATGGGTAAGTCATGACATGAGGAAGTCGCACTAGCATGAAGCATGGTAATAGGTGTGTCAACGTCATGCAAGCAATCATTCGTGAGATAGTCCACTAGTGGGACAAGAGAAGCACTATCACCTATTTTACCTTTGGAGCATCGCTCATTTGTTGTAGGTGAGGTGTCGAAGACCACGTCATGGTCATCTACATCTTGATGGAACCATGTGGGGGTGCATCATCGTCCACCATGGCCATCGTCGTCGTTGGAGGTACGGACTCGTCGAGGATAGGCATGTCGTCATGTAGGAGACCTAGCACCAAAGAAGAAAACACACTCAGAGTAGAGGTTAAGTTGTTAGAAATCATAGTGTCCTCACATGCCGTGTCCACTACCTCACTCACTAAGTGTTGTGGCTCACTCACTCCCTCTTGGATGCTCTCACTCGTATGGTTGGTGGAGTCCCTCAAATTGCTCTCAACCTCACATAGGATGTGTGGCATGCTCTCAAGTGTGGGGCTAGTGGTGCTCACACTCATCCTCTCATAGGAAATGCACTCAATGTCACATATGGTGGAGTCACTCATATCACTCATGGTGGGGTGGCTCTCCTCACATGGGAATTGGGGCATCACATCATATGTGGGTGTCGGAGAGATGTTGGTGCAAATGTCTCCATAGTCAATCATGTCGTAGTCGTAGCCGTGGATGAAGGCCGAAGATGGCACATCATCACTCTCCTCTAAGACCAAAGATAAGGTCTCATGTGCGCTCGCGTAGCTTGACTCGGATTATGAGTCCAATATGGGCGCCGTCTTCATGTTGTTGAAGAGGTTCATGCTCGTCGCCGTTGTCGAAGGGGATGGCCCTTGCTTGACCTTCTTGTCACCGTCTTGTTGTAGGAGGCCCATATGATGTGGCACATCGTAGCTCGTCTCCATGACCGAAGGGAAATTCCCATGCTCGGCCATCTTCCTTGAGGGGCTTCCGAAGATGGAAGTGTCGCCCTTGCTCGTAGGTGGTCGCCTTGTTGTTGAAGATGTCGATGTAGGTAAACTCATGGGAAGTAGGCGAGATGCCGTACGTCCAAAGGCGAAGATGCCTTGATAGCACTTGGCGAAGATGCCGAAGTGGTTGGTGTATCCGTAGCTCCGTCTTGGTGGTGCTCGTCTCGCGGTCTTCTCTTTTGCTCATGAAGCTTGGACTTGGCATGAAGTAGGGCTTGTTCGGACTTGTGCATTTGCGCGTGTTGAGCATCTTCATGTTGATGGTGTCGTTGTCGCACTTGAGCTTTTAGTAGATGTCGTTCGTCGTCGTCGTGCACATGTTGCTTGGAGGTGACTTTCCCTTCATGACGATGTTGACGATGGTCGCTATGGAGATGTGGACGTGGGCGACTTGCACTTGCATCTTGTTTGCGCGCCGAAGATTTGTGACTTGAATGTCGCCGCCTTGAGGATGATGAAGGGGAAGAACGGTTGATCAACAAGGTCCGAATCTCCTCCATCCTTGCATCTTGCTCCTCCTTTTGTGCGGAAAGCTTGTTGTCGATGTAGTCCCTTTTCCTTGCTTCGGAGTGATGAATGTCGATGGAGAGGTTCTCGATGCGCTCTTGCAAGGAAGAATGTGTGGCTTTTGATGCTCGTTGTAGTACGAAGATGGACGCTTTGGTGATGTAGTTGTTCACGCCGTCGTTGTTGTCGAAGACCGGAGATGAAATGCGTTGCCTATCCATCACAAGACTCAAGCAAATATGAGTGGGAGAAAGAGAAGAACTATACCAAATGTACCTTGACCGATGTTGAAGAGGGATCAATGATCACTCAATAATGTAACAAGGAAATAGCACAATTGGTACCGATCTTGTCGATTTCTCACACCTACACAAGTAAGGCTTATGGTGGGGCTCGATGAGGATAGTGGCACAAAAATTTGATGCAAAATGTCAGTAAGAGTCAATAATGTTGAAAGAGATTCACAAATTCGCAAGTGAAACAAGTAGACCAATAGCAATGAACGGCACACGGAAACACACACACGGATAGATAAATGGGGTCGTGCAAACAAGGAATGAGCACAAAATGTGGAATCCACGGAAAACGCTCATGTTGCACAACTCTTGAGAGACGCTAGCACGATTGCTCTATAGGCGGATACGACACCTGTGCACAACCTATAAGATGCAAAATGGATAAACTTTCTATCCCAAGTATGCCATCTATGTATGGTTCCCGGTGTTTGATCCAAGATGATCGAATATGACAATCTTATGCAATGTGGTAAGATGCTATGGCTATTGCTTAAAAACTTATTCTTTTTTTTGTATGGCCACTTTTGCACAATGCACAAACCAAGATAGCAATTGTACATATGTGGGAACACCCTTGTGACACAAGATATGATATGATACCAAGATGATATGGTATGTATGCAATGGAAGGTGTAGATCACTAATGTGCAGAAGTAACGTTGCCGACAATACTCAAATGGTTAGTCTCGATAGGCAAGGAACGCAAAATGGGCTAGGGGTTATCAATGCAATAGCAAGGGGAAATATACAATGGTGTCATCGAGGTTACCGTCCTTGGCGAGATGAGTGGCGGTGTTCTTGATGTAGATACCAAGATGATGGAGACTCGTCCCTAAGTAGCCGAAACACCTTAGGAAACGAAAAACCGCGAACTCAAAATCTCAAAGGCAAATCTCAAATGGTGGTAGTGGGATGCGGTGGTGGTGTTGCACTAGGCAATGCAGAAGTGGAATGATGGGTTATGCGAGTCAAAGTTGAAGTTGTCGTCCCTAAGTAGCCGAAACACCTTAGGAGACACAAGCCACAACTCAAACAAGCTCAAACAAATTCGGGTTATGTTGGGGTGGAAGTGTATGGTGGGTAAGACTATGTGGAAGTGGTGGTGGTGGTTGATGAATAAGCAACCGTCCCTAAGTAGCCGAAACACCTTAGAAGACTCGAATCACAACTCAAACAACCATGGGGAACAAAATTGGTTAGGTTGCGGAAGGCGGTGGTGGTTATGCGGAAGATATGGTGGAAGCCCTAGGCAAAGATGCCAAAGTTCCAAAAATGTGATGGAGTCGAAAGATGTTGGTCGTATTTTTGTGGGAAGGGGATGTCAAGAGCTTCAAAATGAGCTAAAGAACGTCAAAATCGCAGTTAGGATGAATTAGTTATGGACAAACCAAAAATCAGCCGAAGTTGATATCTACAGGTTACGGACGTCCGTAAAAGGACGGATGTCCGGTCGATTGACGTCCGGTCAGGCTCGGAAATCCGTAAATTCTGTTCTGTTGGCTGGTTCCGGTCGTCCGTAAAGTTGAGGACGTCCGGTCGTTCGGGAGGCTCCGGACGTCCGTAAAAACGTCGGTCGTCCGGTGGGTCGGGGTCAACGCGAGATGCGAGTTTCGGGACGCGATTTTGGGGCGGAAAATGGAGATTTTGGGGTCAAAATTGAGGAGATTTCGTGGATGGAAAGTGGGGAAACTTGGGGAAATGCTAGATCCACTCGAAACCAAGCAAATCCATGGATCAAATCCAACAAAACATCATCAAACCACCAAATCACAAAAAAAAATTGGGCTATTTTTGGTGGGGATTTTCAAAATTGGGGAAGAACACAACAAAACCAAGCAAGAAAACAAAGAGGGGAGGCTCCGAAATCGTGATCAACGTGACTCTGATACCAAGATGATATAGGGTGGAACCAACATGATCAACGTGACTCCGAAATCGTGATCAACGTGACTCTGATACCAAGATGATATAGGGTGGAACCCTAAACGGCCGATCTTTCACGAAAGAAGCGAATCCTGACGAAGAACACGAAGAACACGAGGGGGAAACAAAGGAAAACACGAGAGAAAATCACTAAACCAACAAGATATAGTCACACATATGCTAGATCCTCGAAACACAAAGGGGAATACACGATCCAAAGTCAACAACGGACGATACAAAGGGTAACCGGTTCTTCTCCGTGAGGAGGTCTTGATGGGGCCACCCAAGAGGGGGTCTTGAATCCGCTTGGAAGGATCTTCTCCGATGGAGGCGCGATCTCCGAGGAGAAGGTAACCAAGTGGATGAGCAAAGCTCTATCTCATATATGAGCTAAACCAATGCTAACCCTAGAAAGGATGAGGGGGAGTTCTATTTATAGTCTAGAGCCACGAAGGGGTAAGTGAGGGGCGAAGGGGTACATGGGCCTCGGGCCCGATCTCTATGCGCACACAGGCGTCGGGCGTCCGGTGGGTGTCGGACGTCCGGAGGCTCGGGACGGTACGGACGTCCGTAGATCTTTGGACTTCCGTAAGTTACGTTCTGTCGCCATGGCACCAGTCGTCCGGTGGCGCTCAGTCGTCCGGGGCCTGGGAGGAGTCGGACGTCCGGCATCTGACGGTCGTCCAGGCGCTGTAGGTTGCCTCAGTTGGGGTCGATCTGGCTGGTGTAGTCCCCAGGCGTCGGTCGTCCGGAGATCATCGGTCGTCCGGAGGTCGTCGGTCGTCCGGAGGTCGTCGGTCGTCCGAGAGTTGTAGCTTGCTGGCAATTGTTCCTCTTGTTCCTCGCGCTTGGTGTCTTCGCCGTCTTGTCCATGGTCTCCCTCTTGGTTCCTGGTCATGCACAACACATATATTTGAGTTAGTAGCCATGTCTCACATATGGAAACTGATGGTTCAAAGAGGAGCGAGTTCACCTTGTGTCCAATGGTCTATAGTCGAGGTCTCATCTTATGTATCCTTGGGAGTTGGAGAGTAGTTGGAGTGTACATGGGGATGAACGTGGGATGCTCCGCATCATCAACTTTGCAAACAAAAAACCTGCGTGCATGCATATTCGAGCGAGCTGGCAGATGTGGCAGTCAAAGCACACTTGGCGGCGGTTGACTCGGGCCAGATCAGCACATACGTACACAAAACCGTATAATGGACCATAGATGACCCCCTAGAGCAAGTTTGGTGACTGTATTTCAGGTATTTGTAACCACAGGGTCTAAAGCTAGCGCTAGCGCAAGTAATAGGACCTGTAGTGAATTTTTCTCATGAAAAAGGGTTAGATTTTGTAAGGCCTAAGGGGTGCATGCAGAAATCAAGACTGATGTTAGCAAACGAGTGGATAGATCCAAAACTAATGATAGCAGGTAGATTATAGCTTCAGTTTTAAAAAGATAGAGAATGGATCATCTATTGTTTGTTGCCCACCCAACTCCTATAGCTGTCGGAGGTCGTGCAGCAGCAGCAGCGAGAACAAGAGCAGAGCAGCAGCACGAACGAGAGCAAGAGCGGAGCAGCAACGCGACCGGCAGCAATAGCAGAGAAGAGCAGTAGCACAAATGATAGCAAGGGCAGTGCAGTAGCGCGATCGACAGCAAGAAAAGAGCCACAGCGCGAGCAAGAGCCAGAGCAGCAGTAGCAGCAGCAGCGCGAGCGAGAGCCGGAGCAGCTGCAGCAAGTGCCGTTGTGGAAGTCGCCGCCAAGGAAGCAACGACATGGGGGAGAGACGCCGTGGATGAACTGGCCGGCGACGGCGCCGTCGATGGAGACGCGCCATGGCTACTCGGTATTGAGCACCATCAGCCCCGTGAGATCGAATAAAAGATAAAATGCAGCGGTGAGTACAGAACCTCCTTGGTGGCGCTGAGTGGGCCTCGACTTCATCGAAGGAATTGGTGAGGGTGTTGCGGTTACGGTGGGGCAGGTCAAGATGGCGCTGTGGGGATGGAGGTGGCGCGATAGACGAGGCGAACGTTGGGGCAGCTCCTAGGAGGTGGAGGACGGGGCGGCTGATCCAGCGGGACGACGAGATCAACGGCGGATCCTCATCCGGTGCGGTGGATGAGGGACGGCGAGCTGTTGCGGTGGACGACATCGTCGGGGAAGAGTCTTCGGCTGGGCGGCGGTCGGGAGGCCGACAGAGGAGCGTCGGGTTTCGCGGGTTTTGGTGGCCTCGGTGTACGAATGGGAGGGACGAAGGGGAAGGTAGGGGAGCCATGGCTTAGGGACACGCTTGTCCGAAATGTAGGGTAAGTTACCAACGTACCCCCACCGGTTTTGACACCGCGACGTCGAGCCGACATTTCTCGCTGAGGGGTAGAAGGGGGATTTCGCGTGTCTGGGTTGCGGGGCCTATTTCGGATGAGGAGGGAGTTTTCGCACGCGTCGAAATTTCGGGATAACAAGGCGCAGAACGGGTTGAAGAGGCGGGAGTTTCAAAGCAGATGAGACAAAAGATACTCGAGCTTGAAAATTTCAGGATAACAAGGCGCGGATTCCTTGTTTGGCAGAACAAACTTAACGTGTACAAAAAAACAATTCATACAAGACACAACAGAGTCATGTCCCCTTTTACTATATTGCTATAGATGTCATTTAAAAAACTACAAGAAAAATTTAAAAAAATTGGGAGAACAAGATTACCCTGTACAGTACCAAATCGATTCGCACTTCCCTCAACAACAACAAAAAACAAATTAATTCCCACCAAAATAAAGAGTCATGTCCCTTTTTATATGATTACAAATGCCAGGATCTCGAATTTCAATTTTTTAATCCACGTTATGTTGAATTCGAATATATCGTTAGGTGACCTTGCGGTTTATAATGGATGTTGTCCTACATTTTGATCTTCCATCATATATGAACATTTTACTCCACCCTATGAACATATATATTGTCGTCTACCATATGGACTAAATTTGAATCAATTTTCCTTATTTGAATATGATTGTTTTCAAGTTATACAATCATTTAAATATTATCCTGATAACAAAAAACATGCATATAGCAGTAATCATATTTCACTATGAACTACATGTACCATACGATCTCAAATTCAAATATTTGTATCCATTTTATGTTGAATTCAAATCAGAGTACATTGGTCTAGGTAGCGAGATGTTCGGGATAATCTAAACCCTGTTTTCATATGTATATTTTTTGGCTGAATTGGGACAAGTTTTGGTATAGGCTTCTTGCAAACTAGAGATTCTCTCAACAAGCCTCGTGGTTCCGAGAGGGAACGTGTCACCCTTGTGTGCGAAACGAGATACGCTGCCTCCCCCTGATTTTGTTTACAGAGGCAACATAGAACTATATGAGTGCCCTGTTAAATTTTGGAATTATTCCGGGTTCGTTTGGCCTTTTTTATACATTAATTGAGTTTTTGGACATTTAATGTGCATAATCCAAATTTGAACTGCAAGCACATGCTCCGGTGCACCAAAGTTGGTTGAAAAATCACATGTGTGTCCTTGGTTGAATTTCTACGTCCCATGCAAGAAATGGGAATCAAATTCAAACATCTTGGTGTCTTGACTCGGCCGAGAACATCGAGAAACTTGGTTTTAAAATTCATCTAAATCCAAAACTCGCCTGGAAATCATGAAACTTGGCATGGTGTCATGTCATGGCACTAACATGTTGTGGTAAGAAATTGTATGATTTGGAACAAGTTTTGGTATAAGGTTCTTGCAAACCGGAGCTTCTCCCAAGAAGGCTCGTGGTTCTGAGAGGGAATGTGTCACCTTTGAGTGTGAAACGATATACGTTGCCCCCCCCTTGAGTTTCTTTATAGAGACAACATAGAACTACATGAGTGCCCTGTTAAATTTTGGAATTATTCCAGGTTCGTTTGGCCTTTTTATACATTAATTGAGTTTCTGGTCATTTAATGTGCATAATTCAAATTTGAACTACAAGCACATGCTCCTGTGCACCAAAGTTTGTTGAAAAATCACATGTGTGTCCTCGGGTGAATTTCTAGGTCCCATGCAAGAAATGGGAATGAAATTCAAACATCTGGGCATCATGGCTCGGCCGAGAACATTGAGAAACATGGTTTTAAAATTCTTGTAAATCCAAAACATGCCTGAAAATCATGAAACTTGGCATGGTGTCATGTCATGGTACTACCAGGCTATGGTAAAAAAATTGGTCGAATAGGAACAAGTTTTGGTATAAGCTTCTTGCAAACCGGAGCTTCTCTCAAGAAGGCTCGTGGTTCTGAGAGGGAACGTGTCAGCTTTGAGTGCGGAACGATATACGCTGCCCCCCCCCCCTTGAGTTTCTTTACAGAGGCAACATAGAACTACATGAGTGCCCTGTTAAATTTTGGAATTATTCCGGGTTCGTTTGGCCTTTTTATACATTAATTGAGTTTCTGGTCATTTAATGTGCATAATTCAAATTTGACCTACAAGCACATGCTCCCGTGCACCAAAGTTGGTTGAAAAATCACATGTGTGTCCTCGGCTGAATTTCTAGGTCCCATACAAGAAATGGGAATGAAATTCAAACATCTGGGCATCGTGGCTCGGTTGAGAACATTGAGAAACTTGGTTTTAAAATTCTTGTAAATCCAAAACACGCATGAAAATCATGGAACTCGGCATGGTGTCATGTCATGGTACTACCTTGTTGTGGTAAAAAATTGGCTGAATGGGAACAAGTTTTGGTATAAGCTTCTTGCAAACCGGAGCTTCTCTCAAGAAGGCTCGTGGTTCTGAGAGGGAACGTCTCACCTTTGTGCGCATAATTCAAATTTGAAACACAAGCACATGCTCCAGTGCACCAAAGTTGGTTGAAAAATCACATGTGTGTCCTCGGTTAAATTTCTAGGTCCCATGCAAGAAATGGGAATGAAATTCAAACATCAGGGCGTCGTAGCTCGGCAGGAAACATTGAGAAACTTGGTTTTCTAATTCATGTAAATCCAAAACATGCATGAAAATCATGAAACTTGGCTTGGTGTCATGACATGGCACCAACATGTTGTGGTAATTTTGCTGTCCGATTTGCGAAGGCGCACACATTAACAATCAACAAAGTCATTTTGGAACAAGTGTTGTCACGTTACAATCGGAAACACAAGTATTATTGAAACCGTGGGCGTTCTATTTACCATTTACGTGCAGCCACGCGTCGCCCTTTTTTATTAGCTAGGAGGCGCCGTGCAGGGTAGCTATTTCAGTACGGGAGGCGTGCGATTAGACCCCTGCGCGTGCTTATCGGGAGGAGAGCCCTTTGACCTCCATCTGTCGTGCACCTCTCTCCCAAGGTCCCCATTAATGGCGACCGACCTCTATTTAATGGCTTGGCTATGTCTCCCTCGACTGAGATTTAAGAGAGAACAAAAAAAATCTGAAAAGAAAGTTTTGCACGGATCTTGATGTAAGATCCGACGGACCTATATAGCATCTACTGCGACTTAAAGCAAGACTGATGAATATATAAGGACGACGAAGTGGATAATAATTGTCTTACATAATTATGAAGATAATTAAAAAAGCCACATGCGGCTACGCCCGAAGGGCAAAAGAAGAAGGAAGACAACGATCTGGCTCGCTAATCTCTACTTCTTGATGTGTTGCTGCAGGCCGCAGGAACTAGTCTCCACGGCGAGTGGCGATGAGCTCTGTCGTGTCCTCAAGACGCTGCTTGAGAGCATCCACGGATTCCTCCACCAGCCTTTGGCGCTCGATGCGGAGCATGTCATTCTCGTCCAGAAGTTTCTTGACGATGATGCCAGTCCTCTTCAACAAGGCACTGGTCTCCTCCTGCTGCTCTGCACTTCGGACGATCTTCGCCCTCAGCAGGTCGCGCTCGGCCCGGAGCCTGTCATTGCCCTCCCTTAGTTTCCGGATGACGCCGGTAGCCTGTTCAAACAAGGCTTTCATGTCATCCTGCAACCTCACCCAGCCGGAGATCTGATCCATCTGGCTATGGACGATCGCATGCATGCGCTTGTAAGAGTCGTCGCCTGCCCGCGAGACATTTTCCCAGGCCTCCGCGGCATGGCGGGACATCTTTGCTGCATTCGCGGCGCGGAGGGACATCTCTGCTGCTTCCGCGGCGCGGCCGGAGCAGTCTGCTACATCGACGACGCGGTGGGACCTCCGTGCTGCTTCAGCAGCGCAGCAGGACCTCTATGCTGCTACTTCCGCATGATGGGACATGTCGGCTGCTTTCGAGGCGAGGCAGGACATCTCTCGTGCTTCCGCTTCCATGCTCGCCTCTCCCTGGTGGTAATCTCTCGACCCAGAACTCACGCTGGCCATGGCAGACGCAAGGGAAGGATGCTGAATGACTTGTTTGTTTTTGTGGATGAGAAGTTGAGGAGGAATGTGCAGTCATCTTGGCATAATAGTATTTCAAACCGAGTACTAATACGCTCCTAAGTGGGAAACCGTTTACTACCTCCGTCTAGGTGTGTAAGTCATCTTACGAAACCAAATAATCCCAAAACACTTAGGCACGGTGTATTAACTTCTACCTCATTTCTTGTTTCTTGACATATAAACTAATAAGAGATGTGACCCCTCAAAAAAACCAATAAGAGATGTGGGTGTGCATGCTTTTAATGACTTGAGACTACCAAACACGGCATGCAGTGGTTAGTTCATTGGATGGAATGCTATTAATTAGCAAATAAACATTGAGTTCTCTCATTTTCCCCTCCTCGGTCATGGTGCACAACCTAAGATGACGACGGAGGGAGTAGGTTGTGATCGGTGTGAACATGTTTGCAATTAAATATAGCGTGGTAGTAGTAGTAATTTGGAATGTGACGAGACGCACTCAAAATGTATTGACAGTTCTAGTTTTGAAGTGCGGCACTATTCCCGGATGGCGTAACGTGGGCACGTGTTCTCGGTCATGGTGTAACATTTGCCATGGTACTAGTTCTTTTTCTACTACTGTGTACGTGCAATAACTGGCACCGTCAGATACATATCTTACGCTTATTGGGGCGTTCGACAAGAATAGCCTCGTGGCGAGCTATAGACTAGTCTTTTTTCAGACACATTACACTTATCTCTCGGAACTTCTCGCACGCACCATCTCTGCTCCCTAGGTCGATGCCACCCACATACACTTGTACATCGAGTTTAGTACGTTATACAGGAAGAGAAGAGGTGCACGCACGCACTCGTCCTCTCTCACACACGCTTCTGTAGCTACGAATTGTAGTGTTCTCAACCATCCGACTGGCTCTATCATAGGTTTCAAGTTGCTCCTTGGCCTTGAGATTGAGAAGTTTAAAACGCGGAGGCTAAGATGGAGGCGCGAGGTTTTGGTTAATGTGCGGGCCACACACGGCACAAACACGACACGAGCTTCGTTTGCGTGGTGCGCATGCAGTCGGGTGAGTTGTCCAAGTATAGACACAACCAGGCCCTCCTTGGTATCCGCGCCTCGACTGAGGCTGGTCGTAGTGGAGAGTAACATAGACTAGTTACTAGTCTATGTTACTACCTTCATAGTGGGTAGTGTCATATATGTGATAATAGTACTAGATGTCTTCATTTATTACTTTGTAGACTCATTTTGCATTGGAAAGCGCTATGTGATGGTAACATATTATGTTACTCTATTTGCCTCTCTCCTCATTAATTACTTGCCGCTTCATCATTTTTGCTTATGTGGCATCTATGTTACTACCTATGTTACTCCCACTATGACCAGCCTTATGCGCAGAGAAATTAGGATCGGAGGGAGTACTACTAATAGTAGTACTACTTTGATGTGTCGCGTCAACTCGCACAAGTATGCAACACTTCCTGAACAAACAAGCATATAAGCTGTTATACTTACTTCTTATAAGCTGTTATACTTCTTACCCAAAGGATCTTTATATCCAACAGACACAAAATATCCGTTCGACTGTTGGAAATTACTTTAACTGTTGATCTGATGTCGAAGTAATTGCTGCATTGCCACCAAAGCCCATCATCTCTTAAGCTAAAGTAGACCGAGCTAACCCCTATATTAGCATATTACTAAGATAAACAGAAGGCACTGTAGAATCATTTAGGACGTGAGCTTGTCAATCTGAATGTGGAGGACACCAGCTTGGCCCCGGCCAGCAGCTTGGGCGGAACTGTGAAGAAGGTCAGCTCGTGCACGGCGACGTCGCCGGGATCCATGCTGCTTGTCACCTCCATTTCCACCTTGACGGCGTCGGTCTTGCCTTTGGGCTCCTCCGGTGGGCCGTTCACCCACAGCTTCGCCATGTAGTGCGGCAGTGGGGATGACCCCGCTCTGATGCAAACAACCGACACGGTGATCGGCGCGCCGATGTCAAGCACGCCGCCGACCAAGAAAAACGCGCGGGCGTCCTCCTCCGCGAGAAGCAAGAGTCGTGGCTCTGATAGTGGCACTTGCAGCTAGAGCACCTTGCCGTAATGGATCTTGTGCACAGGCATGGGATGCACGGTGCTGATGTGGTGGGAGAGCCCCGGGGCGGGCCTTCGTAGCCGCAGACGGGCACGGGTCATTTGCAGGGCGCGAGCGGACACACGCTCTGGTGATCGGCGAGCTTGTGGTAAGTGACGTAGAGCCCACAGCCTTCGTGTGGGCACTCCACCCTCACTGAGGAGAGGACGGCGTCCACCACCATGTTCTGCATGTCAAAGCCACCGCCGCGCTCGCACTTCTGGCACTGCCGATGGTTCCCGGGGCGCTCGACGCGGCAGTTCGCGCAGGCCAGGTGCCCTCCCTTGCACTGCACAAATCAATCGAACAACACATCAATCAAGAAACCTGCACCCTACTCGATCAGCCGAATGGACAAGGTGTATTCGAACCTCATACACTGGAGGCTTCAAGGGGCGTAGGCACAAGGGGCAGTGGAGCAAGGTGAGGTCCATCGAGACCATAGAGAGCTCCATCGTCGGGTCCTGTTTAGTATGCATGATCTCGTCCTCCTCGTGCATAACCATCTCTCGCTTTATTAGGGCCGGGGCATTTACAAAGCTTTACCTTCACATATTCATACTACTTCAAGGTGCATTAAATCAACACATGCAAGTATCAAAAGGAGAGTCACAGCATGCATGCATGCGTTGTAATTAATGCATCGGTAAACGCAAATTATTGAAATATATCGAGTGCAGTGCTTTGATGTGTCGCGTCAACTCGTACAAGACCGAGAAGTTTGATTACTACAATGCCCTTTCCCTCGCGCACCTGCCTTTGGATGCATGACAGGTGGGCCACCCACCTGTTGGGCCCACCTGTCATACATGCAAAGGCAGGAGCAGTAAGTTAATGAAGTTGCGTCCCTCCCTCGCCCATGAGCCTGGTGGCTGGCAGGACTAGGAGAAGCTTTCATTCGCTACACGCTCTCCCTCCCGCACGCGGTGGACATGCAGCAGTTCAATCGGTGTCAGATGGCCAGAAGCATACTGTAGTACTCCTTCACTACAGTAGTACTCCATCATTGTTCGACTTCCCAAAGAGGCGAAGAGCCAAGCGCAGCCCGGACGCTCGTGTGGCAGTTTCATGTGTAGATTGGTCTAGGATAGCGTGTACCATGCCTGTAAGTTTAAAATCGTTGGGGTCGGCTCCATGCTTTTTTTATTAAAATAATCTTCTATCCCTACCTGTCATCCTGGTGATTGTAGTTTTCACGCTCATCTGGTCAAGACAGGAATATATATTTTAATTTGTGGTGGGGTAATTGTTAGAGGTTGCAGCAAATGGAGTATTGTACACTGCGGGTCTTTCAGCCAATTTAGAGGCAACCATGTGGGACCAGTGCTATGATGTGTCGCGTCAACTCGTACAACGAGGAGAAGCTTGATTTTACTACTACACGCCTTCTCCCTCGCCCATGCGCGCAGTGGCTCGCAGACGAGGACAGGCTTTTGCTTATAGTACTACAACAAGCTATCCCTCCCACTCGCGGTGGATGGACATGCAGCAGTGGATTCGATACTGTAGAAGCTGCAGTAGTAACATCATTGTTCGTCTTCTCGAAGAGGCGAAGAGCCAAGCGCAACCTGAACATGGCAGTTGTGAACCTTGGAGCATGCATATAGCCAGGCTCTTGCATGAGACAAAATTGCTATGTGAGCCCACTATTACTTGCTAGTATAGCCCTGTAAACCAAAAAGGAGTATGTGCCTTTCTAGTGATTTCAACAAGTGACTAGACTACACCGAGACGGAGTACATATGGAGCAAAATGAGTGAATCTACACCGTAAATAAATACGTAGTTATCTCATTTTCCTCTCCGCCTTGGTCGCGGTGCACAATATTGAGTACACTAGTACTATCATCTTCAAATTTACGAAGTCACCATAGGCACCTCGTCGTCGACGGGAACGTCTCCTGACATGCGATAGACACGATCGGCATTTGCCTCCATAGGTGCTTGAATGCCAAGGAGGGAGAGGGTAGCGGTTCCCCAGACGTTGAACAGTCAATGATGCATCCTCAATTACATGCAGAGGGAATTAATTGGAGAAGCAGAATAGAGCCAGCACGATGTGAATGCAATAGAGTTCGGACTCTCATATAAAGGTGCCCCACCACTCCAATCCATCTACTCCTAGTCTCTACGCAACACTGCTCACTCCAATCCAAGACCAAGTGACCAGAAGCCACAAGCACCTATGGAGGCGATGGACGCGAGGGGCAGTCGGCTGTGCCAAATCATCCAAGGCGCCGGCCTGCAGCCCCGCACCGTGCAGCGTTTCCGGACGGTGCTGGCGACCGCCGGTGTCGTAGCCCTCGCCGATGCCGGCTTCGCCTCTCGCATGGAGGACATGATGGTCAACGCCATCCGCAAGTTTACCACCGTCAAGAAGCGCGCGGACGACCTTGTCGTACTACTCCGGCCCGCGCGCACAGGCTCCTCATTGCCTGCCACCCTCATCGGCCTCCATGGTGACGAACTCTTTCAAGCCCTGGTGGCCCTGCATGTGCCGGAGGTCGCGACGAAGAATGTGCACCTCGAGGCCGCGCCCGCCGTGCAGCGCCTCGCCATGCAAGAAACCGTCGACCTGCACATCCATGTCTACAAGGAAATCGTCTGCATAGGCCCCTACAAGGCCAGCGAGGACAGAAAGACGTTGGCCTTCTTCCAGCGGCTGGAATCTTTGGACGCCATTGTTCAGAAGCACGTCGACCTTGCCACGAAAGCCGCTGCTACTTAGCCGCCGTTCGGTGGGCCGGCGTCCTGAGTCAAGGAGGTGGATGTCGTTGATGGATGCATCTCTTCTTCTTGCCTCCTGTAACCAGCACTGCATCGCCTCGTAGCCTCAATGTTTTATTAGTATAGGAGTATACGGAATTTTTATTCCAGTCGTAACGTTTTCACTATGATGTGGGGCCGCAGTTTAGCAAACCGACCATCGGCAAATCCCCACCCCGCCCACCGGGCGTCGGCTGAGTTTAGAGTTAGAAGAGAGAAACGAGGGAGAAGAGCTAGCTGTAGCATGGACGCTGTTGTCAGATGGGACTCGTGTTGATAGAATAGGAGTACTGAGCACTCGTGCCTCTTTTTTTAGGGAAAAAGTAGTCGTATGTCTAGTACTACCACTAGTTGGGTGCGTGCGACCTATAACTGTCATCACTTTAGGTCTCCTTTTCGAAACGTAGCTATGCTTCACCGTACATATTTTTTCACGCATTTATCCTCCTATATGTACTCCTAGGCTATTTCCACGTGCTCCCTTTCGCCGACATGTGGGACATAGAGCATCTGGGTCATAGTGCATGCACGACTCGGAGCATATGTCGGGGTACTTTACATTTCAGACCTCACGAATTACATGCAACCCCCTCCCCCCCCCCCCCCGCGCAGAAGAATAAGTAAATAAATGAATTACTACATGAAACCGGATTATTTTCTCAGAAACCGGAGCGCATTCATTAAATTTTGGACATAACATGTTTATAAAAAAACTACCGGACCTAAACCAGTCTATGGGCCTCTTTGATTCGCAGGATACCGAAAACACAGAAATGGGGAAAGTATGATGGTGATGAACCGAGACGAGGAGAACTCTAACTCGGTTAGAGGTTAGAGTTAGGTTCTAACCCTGAACTCTCAAAACCAAAGAGGTGTATGGATGGCAGGGTTAGATTGACAATAAATGTTCTTTCTCAATCATTTGACTACTCTGGACCCTATTTCCTGCCGGATTTGGTGTGGCCGGCTCTTGTGTTGCCTCCTCCCGCTCACAATTGACATAAACGAACCATCTTTACAAATCAAGCATGCAATACACGATAAATTTTACTTTGTCCATACAATTGAGATATCCTATTTAAACATACAAGTCCTCAATCAAGCTTCACAAAAAAAGAATACACTCCATGAAACAAAGCATGAGCTAACTCATCACGGAAGTCATTCATGATAGGGAGGGAGCCCGGAGCCCCTCACGCACCCAGGGAGGAGCTTGTCATCGTTGCTCTGGAGGAAGGCTCTGTAGAGCCCAAGCCCCAGGAACCCCACCGACGCCGGCGCTTGCGAGTTGAGGTCGACACCAGCATGGGTAGCAGGGCCACTTGCCGACGACTGCGAACCGAATCTTTGGGCCTCTAGAAATAATGCAAGCCTGAAACTGAAATACCTAGAAAGGTGAACTGAATCTTTGGGCCTCTAGAAATAATGCAAGCCTGAAACTGAAATACCTAGAAAGGTGAACTGAATCTTTGGGCCTCTAGAAATAATGCAAGCCTGGAACTGAAATACCTAGAAAGGTGAACAGATTCTTTGGGCCTCTAGAAATAATGCAAGCCTGAAACTGAAATACCTAGAAAGGTGAACTGAATCTTTGGGCCTCTAGAAATATTTATTACCTCCTCAAGCAGCATCAAACAATTCCATGCGTGCACCACAAATCTATACCAAGTTTAATCAGGGTCTACTTTTCCAAATCAGAATTAGCGCTAGAGCGAGCAAGATCAATGATATGGCTGTGAGATAGAGAAGGAACGAACAAACTCACCCCTCTCGCGACCTCCCTGGTACATGCGCCGCCGCCGCGCATGACAGAGGGAGAAAAACGACCGGTGAAGGGGGAGCGGGGCGAGCTTCGAAGGCCGGAGGGAGAGGGCAGCTGGAGGAGGGCGGCGGAGGCCGGAGGGAGAGGGCGGCCGGAGGAGAGAGAGGGCGAGTGGCGGAGCAACGCTTGGGCAGGCGGCCCGATGGGGAACAGAAAGGAGTCGTGCGAGGTGGGGGCGGAGGGAGCGATCTGGTGCGGGCAGGGGAGATTTTTTTAGTTCTCTTTTAGTGGGCCCGAGGAGAACTAACCCAATTAAAACCTCTCCACCGGGCTAGTTTTTTAGCTGGGTTAGAGCAAACTAGCTCAAACTAACCCCTCCTGTTTGGATAATTTGAGGCTATTTCAACCCAAACTAGCTCTAACTCAGGGATCCAAACAAAGAGGAGTAGTACTGTACATGCTACAGTCTGGACCGTAGCACATTGTTTTTATGGCCATATCAGCACATTGTTTTCTACTGCTGACTCACCGGGCTGCCGTGGTTCGCACTCCTCCGACGTGAGTAGTAGTACTACTAGTATATACTGCATGATTCTTTGCTCCTTCTAACTACTACGTACTTCGCCGACATGTGGGAGAGCCAGCATCCGGGTCGACGTGTCATGCACCAGATTAGAGTGCGGAACGGAAGGGGGGCATCACCCCGGTCGTACCGCCAGTAATTCATGACTATAGTGAGTAGTCATATCACAAGTCTTTCCAACAGTAACGCGCTGTCAAATCGCACAGCCCGACCTTTCCAGCAGTAAGTAAGATGAATCCGCTACTCCCTCACCCTCCTCGCCTCTCTGTCAAACCGCCTAAGCGAAAACTGCCGCATGTACTGCCCGGGAAAAGCCCCGCCCTCAACTTTTAACTATGCGAAAATAGTTCGAGCTTGTTCGTTCTATATAAATACTACTCGTACTGTATGTTTATTCACCCGTGGGGTTGTTCAATGAATGGAGGGCCGGGGAGCACAAGTGAACAATACTACTACTAGTAGTCCTTACGTCTAGGTGTGTAAGTCATCTTACGAAAACCAAATAATCCCAAAACACTTAGGCGTGATGCATTAACTTCTACATCGTTTCTTGTTTCTTAACATATCAGCCAATAAGAGATATGGGGTGTGCATGCTTTTAATTAATTGAGACTACCAAACACGACATGCAGTGTTAGTTCATTGCATGCAATGCTATTAATTATCAAATAAACATTAAGTTCTCTTGGTTTTCCCATCCTCCTTGGTCATGGTGCACAACCTAAAATGACTTATTCACCTAGACGGAGGGAGTAGTAGTAAGTAGGAGTCGTACAGTTATTCACCTTAAATAGAGAGTTTCTTTTCTTTAATGCCACGTACACAAATTGAAACGCTTGTTGTGGAGAGAAAAATATAATCACTCCACGAGAAGTGCATGGATGAACCCGGGTACATATGAACCCACTTTGGAAAACACATTTTGCAATGTCAAAAAATTCTGAAAAAAGGTGCGCACGGACATCTCCATGTTCTATGTGTGTGCAGAAAGTTTCACAGAAAAACAACTTTTTTCTAGCCTGTGCAAAAAAGACAAAATTTTGTGCTGTGAAACGCTATTTAGAAGCAGTAAAATTTGTCTTTTTTACTGAGACAAAACAAAAATACTTTTTTACACAAAACTTTGTGCCGTGGACATACCTTTGCCAACATGTATGCGTATTTTTTTTAGAATTTTATAACATTACAAAACGCGTAAAAAGTACATTTTTGAGAAGCGGGTGCAGATGCCCCCGTGTGTAGATCATCCACTCTCATCACTCCACTATATATGTATGCAGGGGCCTGAGCGCTTGCTTTACTAGGGTTGCTCTCTTCATTCTCTCATCCTCTCCAGATCTAAACAAGACAGCGGTAGCGACATTTTCTCTCTGCTCACCGCTGGTCACAGATCCGGCCGGATCCCTTCGGCTGGTGTGTGTAGAGGACTAGGTGCATCGTTCACGCGGTCATTGCCGGCGAGGGAGGAAACCCACAGCTGCCGGAGGGGCCCGATCCTCTGCCCGTGTTGTTCTCTCCGACATAGCCCCGGCTCGGGAGGTCCTCTGACCCTTCTTCCTCCCTGCCGTATTGTGCGCAGATCCGACCTGCCGCCGCCGACATCCCGGCGACCCTCAGGTATAAGTTCTTCAAAAGCGGCCTTGCTCTACTGCCCTAGCTCCCCACGTTTCTGCATGTGCATCTTTTTCTACTCCCATCAGCTCTTCCAAAGCCACCTAAATTTTTAGTATTATTAGAGGTAAAGCTACTTCATGCATTCGAATCTAGGACTTGGTTCAAACAACGAAGAAAGGGGGAAAGTTGTAGCATGAATCTAGGACTTGATTCAAAGATGAAATAATATGGTGAAAGTAGTAGAGACTGGATACCCAACCGGTCTCTTGGTTGAAAAGGGAAATAATGGGAAAACGCAGTACAAACTGGATAAGGAACAGATCTATTATTGGTCGAAAAAAGGATAGAAAGTGGCGGCTGGTGGATAAGTCAACAGAGTATGTCCAGGATTAGATTTGTTGCCCTCACATAGTAAAAGGTCTCCAGGATTAGAATTGCTGCCCTCACATAGTAAAAGGTCCCCAGGATTAGATTTGCTGCCCTCACATAGTAAAAGGTCTCCAGGATTAGATTTGCTGCCCTCACATAGTAAAAGGTCTCCAGGATTAGATTTGCTGCCCTCACATAGTAAAAGGTCTCCAGGATTAGATTTGCTGCCCTCACAGAGCATGAACAAACTCGGCATCACCACTTTATGCCTCCTTGTAGGTACATTGTGCTGATGCGTCCACTGTCGCATGTCCTTATACCAACCTTTTTCTATTGTTAATGTAAGGGCGCATGTAAAATGAAGCGATCACACTGTTACCTTAGGGACATGTCTAACCAGTGTTATTGTTAATCTAATGCCTCCAGTGATATGATGCAATTAAAATGTATTACAAATGGTACTCCTATTTTCCCCAGTATTATAAGTAAGTTGCTCCTTTACGCTGTTGAGTGTCTTGGTGTCCCCACAGTCCCATGCCCTTAAACGAACTCTTTAGCTGCTGTTGATTTACTGTATCTGGTAAACAAGCAATGCCACCATTAAAGTAATCATATATTTGAAGAATGTCATTGTTGATCGTATGCTTCCGGTAACATGAAGCATTGCTGACGTTTTATAATTTCTACTGCCCTTGCGTGATTGCCATGAACATAATTAAGATGCTTCTTTTCATTTCGTGTATGTTTTGTATATTCTTATTGGCCAGCAACTGTTTACTTTTTATCTTTTTGTGCAGATAGGGATATCCATTTCACCTTGTTGCTATTGTGACCTTTTGGTGAACTGCACAAAACACTTTTTGAATGAGTGTCTTGTGCAGTTCAACTAAAATGTCACGTGGGCAACATCTCTCAATTTTGGCGGAACTGCACAAAATGGTGATTGGAGTTTCCAAAATCTCCGTCAAATTCTCCTGGTAATCTCGTGCAACATTTTATTAGCCTTTGCAAGATGAGCCGTCACTGTCACCACAATGGCACTTTATTTTAGTGGAAGTGCACAAAAGGATAAACAAATTATAGTTGCACCTTACATGAGCCGGACAGCCAACCTTAATGTTCCTCAATTTTAGTGCAACTACTAAAAAAGAACCTGCCAGCTCACAAGAGCAAGTACTTCTTGCTAGCTGAATGATGCAATCTTTGCTTCATTTCAGGTGAACTCCAGAAAAAGGCGCATGAATTGAATCATGGAACTCCAGGCAGGCCTCATCCGAGTGGAGCTGTAGGTTGAGTTCAAGGAATGCCATTATTATAGTAATCAGGCTCTTCTTATTTGTGCTGTGCAAACAGGAATACTCAACTACAAATGTTGTGACGGTCAAGAGCATTCGTCAAGTTCTTTGGTTGTATGACACGGCTAGCCAAGATGGATTTCATCCCGATATTCACTTTATCAAAAGGCTCTAATGGGTTGGTTCTGAATCTTGCAAGCTGGGAATCAATGAGATGTGTAGGCGTATTTGTTGTAGTTATTATTTGAATCTTATTTGTTGGTTCTGAATCTTGAAAGCCGGGAATCAATGAGATGTGTAGGCATCTTTGTTGTACTTATTATTTAGATCTTATTTGTTAGTTCTGAATCTTGCAAGCTGGGAAACATGGCATGATGATGCAGAGGACAACAACCATAACAAACAGTTCAAACTTGGTAGTATTATCTATGTGAAAGTGCGACAAATGTGCTGATCGTGTGCGTCCTGAGAATAATAATTCTAATTGTTGTGCATGGTTATCTTATGGCACTGATAGAACGAGCCAATGCATTGCTTGTTTTAAGTATAAATTTCTATTAAAGCTAATTAAATTTAAGTAAAGTGACCACTAACTCTTGTTATTACAGTACCAATACAGACCCGCTCGTGAACCGACGTGTGGCCGGAGTAGGTTTCTTAATGGAGGCGTTTGAATGCGCCGAGGGTGCATCTTCTGCCGGGCATGCAGCGGGCGAGGGAGGGGTAGTAACTGTTGTCGCCTGTACAGACTCAGTTTACTGTTGAATCCAGTTCCCCAAGAGCTGAAAAATGAACTTGTGCCGCCGCCTACCCACTTGTTCACTTGAAGAGACTCCAATGGCGATCCGAGGGGTGAGCCTGCTAGATATGGACTTCAGCAAGGAGTTCCCCTTTGAGTTCGCCGTTCAGTCCTATGGCTGCACCAAGTTGAATGTGATGTACACCAACGATCCGGACTCGGTTAAGCTCTGCCTCGCCGAGTTCAAGCAGTACCTATAGGACAAGAAAGCACAAGGTCGCAGGACTAGACCTTGTGCCCATCTATTCGTCTCCTGACAGGGACCAGCGGATCGCCATCGCCCAGGTATGTGTGCGGGACGAGGTTCTCGTCTACCACTACTGTAGGGCCATCAGAGGTTCTGGAGCAGCCACCTGTTTCATTGGCAACGCCGACTGCACCTTCGCTACGGTGGAGAGAAGGAAGAACGTGATGATTCGGCCATCTGGTGCAACAAGCTTGTCGGCATCCAGAAGCAATACAAGATCATCGGCAACGGGCAGGAGAAGGACTCCGTGGTTAACCTCACCGAGACCATCATCGACCCCTGATACGCCAACATGAAAGAAGACAATGATACCAAGGACCTGAACACGTGGGAGGTACCTCTGAATATAGCCTACATAACCTACGCGGCCAAGGACGCATAAGCATGCTACGACATGTACAGGCGGATCTTGGACATGAGGGCGTGTATGCTTCCTGTAACCGACGAGTACACGGACAGCCGCAGCGTCATGATCAAGCGTGCCAAGAAGGTCTAGATGTTGAACTTTATCTGTTTATAAGCACCTTTATCATCTGAGTGTTTCATGCATTAGCCTATGTGTCGCAATTATCTGTTTTGTCCGAAACATTTCTTTTAAGAACCCATTAACCTGTTTGCTTTTTTTAGTGGCTATTTGCTTATGTATGTAACTAGTTCACTTGTCCGTTTCAAAAAAAACTAGTTCACTCGACTGCCGTTCTTTGAATCTCCTTCCTCCCAACATATTCCCCTTCTCAGGTGGACCCAGCAGGTCTCGTACACAGACATATGGGACCAACCACCTATCCATTTGTATTTCTTTATTTTGTTCAATCTTTCGTCCTCTTCCTATACAGTGGCTGGCCATCAGAGCCTATGGCGTTGGCCGGGCCATCCCTCTACTCCCACACATTGTCCGGCGGCGGCAGCTCCATCGGCCCACCCTGCACCCGAACAAGTCAACCCTCATACTCCCCTCCGCCTGCGTCTTCCCCCGCTCCGGTACGTTCTGTCCGAAGTCTCGACGTCGTCCTCCGCCTTGGTGCTCTCGCCGCGGCCCCGCCGTCTGTCGTTCCCAATAGGGTCAGTAGAACAAGAGGAATCGGGAGACAACTGTTCGTTGAGAGGCTAACAGTCCCGGGCCCACCAGGTCCATGGCGTAGGTTTTGTTGTTTAACATGGGCAGCCCACGACATGTTTGATAGAGGCGAGGGTGTCCCGATCTTTCGATGAGATGATAACTATCGATTTGGTGGAGCCGACTTTGACGATCTGACTACAAACGTGCACAGCGTTGCACCTTAGCAATCGCTAAACCAATCTCCCGAGCTTACGGACGATGCTGGAAGCACGATCAGCCTGACCACGAAGGTCTATTCCTGCAAGCAATCGAAGAACAAGCAAGAATATGATAATGCAATCTGAATATTGCGAATATAGATGAAGTATTGATAAAGGTGGGGATCTGAAAGCGGTCATTGTCTGGTTGTTGGACACAAACGAAGTACACGAAGTTGCAATGGCTAACTTTCAACTAAACAAATCCCAAGGAAAAAGCTACTAGATGGATCTACTTATATAGGAGCAATAGGTGGCGGCCAAAGAGGTGGGAGGACATCCCAAGGCAGCCTAAAACCAAACCTAGGTCGTACAAGGCTCATGGGCCCAAGTGGAGGTGATGCAACACCTTTGGACTTGTTGTTTGACTCGGATTCTGCTGCAGCGTCAGATTGTTTCGTCGGTATCTCAATGCTCCGAACGAATTTGGAGGTGAATTCAATTGGGTTGGAAAGAGCACGAAATCTACTTTCCAACAAAAAAAGAATCACCCAATTCGGAGTCCGTATGAAAAAGTTGTTGGCGTTTTCAGTCAGGTATGTCTGTGCAATCCGAATCTGAATTCAGAACGTGAGAGACATGGAATCTATCTTCTCTCGGCCCAAAAGTGACATGAGAGGACTTTTTGAACAGAACCTAAACTTCTCCTTTTCCTTTATCTTCATATATGGATTGTACAAATGTCCCATCACTTGCAATTAGACAAAACACAAAAGTGTGTGAAGTATTTTTGTTCTGGATAACATAAATAGATTATTGAATAGTTTGCACTAGAAATCACCTGACAAATATGCATGTATGCAATATTTTTGGTCGTATCCAAGGTAGACATGTCCTCATCATCCTCCCTTCTTGAAAACAAAGCCGTCCTCGGCGTTGCTTAATCTGAAATGTGGCTAACAAAAGAGACAAGGTGTACATGTTGAATATGTATATGTCATCCATTTTTACTTCCCTTGATTTTTGCACATATGACACATGTATACATGAGTAACTTTCATATATCATAAAATATAAAGCCAAAATATTGTCATAAGTAGAAGGCATGAAAATATTGCAACTCAGTTTGCACATATAAGTGAAACTCTTATTCATATCAAACGATTGATAATATTCATCATTAAACCATCCCAACATTGGTGAATAAACCTTACGTGCATCAAATTTACATGCTACAACATGCTTAAATAATAAAACATGCAATAAGTCATTTGACACAGAATAATCACCAATATTAGAGGTCATATCAAAATGATTAAACATTGGCACAATTATTTTACAATGTATTTGATCCAAATCTGATTTATTTCCTGATTCACATGGTTCTTTGACATCAACAGTTAATTCAATTGGCACACTCAAAATTGTTGGTATTTCAGTTGTTTGATCACATGATGCATTCATGACAGTAACATGATTCTCTAAATAGGTGGCGTGCTCATATCAACAGGTAACTCAACACATGATGTATTTAAGTTAATTAGGCATGCATCATTCTCATGTGAAGTTATATCATCAATACCTTTACTGTTACCTTGTTGCAAAGACGTAACTGATGTAGGTATGGACAATGACAATGTACCATACACTTGAGATGATGTCGCACTCACAATCTGAGGTGTGGCTGCTCAAGTAGGTGCAACGATGGAGGAATCAACCGATGGTAGTGAGCATGAATTGGAATAGTAGTTGTTGTAGTCACCCATTGCATCCTCATGTAACTGTCTCTCAAAGGTACAAGCACGAACATATGTACCAGTAATGCAATGAGGAATATACTGAAATCTTGCCTGAATATCATGATTCAAACCACCAAAAAAATCTATTCATTGTATCATCCTCAGATTCTTCTATGTCACAATGATGCATATAAGATTTGAACTCTTGGTAGTAAGGATGAACAGTGTTGTTGCCTTGTTTAAATTATTCAAATTTGCGAAGCAATTCACGACGATAGTAAGGAGGGAAAATTGTTGTCTCATTACATCTTTCAAATCTTTCCAAGTTGTGGGTTGGTTATCAATGTTTTTCTTACAATGCACACTCCACCAAACAGAAGCAAAACCAGTAAATGGTCTAGTGGCAGCTCGTACTCGCTCAAGTTCAGAAAAGTCATGGTGACTAAAAAATTGTTCTACTTCAAGCTCCCAAGCTAGATAAATATCAGGATTAAATCTACCCTCAAATGACGGTAAAGAGATAACCTGAGCATGTGCTTGTGTGTGTTATCCCAACTCTCCTGATGGTGAAGATGTGTCCGTCGTGTAAGAACTTCTATCTCCGGAACCTGTCATGATTAGTAGAAACAAGAAACAAAATTCGAGAATAATGTTCCGATGAACTACTAGGATGTGGTTGTAAAATGCTCACAGTAAAGCAAATATCAATATCTTACAAGTTCTTACCATGCGGCAGGTGGTGACAGGCAACCAGCGGTGTCAAATAACTCCGAAGATTGTGTAAAGCGGTTGCGAGGGGAACATACGTATACACGGTGTAGAAATATGTGGAGCTGGGTTGGCTATATATGATAGCAAAATATTAGCAATAATCAATTCAGAGATGCAATGTTGAATAAACGCTCAACGACGGTACTGTGCTGGTCCTAGGCTAGACTGGAACTAGAGACGCGAGCCTAGAATACTAATGAGGTCATGGCATAGCACAACTAGCATCAATAAAGGATATGAAGTAGCTCCGAATAGCAAGATATAAGAGCATCTCCGGCCGTTGAGCCCCCAGGAAGCATTTTTTTCGCCGCTTGGGGGGCTGCCGGCGAAATATTAAAGTCTGGGGATGAAAAAGCATCCACTCGTTGGCCCCCCACGCACTTATCCACTCGGTACCGCACGCCTTCGCCTCGCCCTCGGCGCCGCTCGCCTGCTGCTCGCCGCCTCCGCCCTCGGCCCTCCTGCTGCTCGCCGCCGCGGACAGCAGCGTGGAGTCCATCCCCTTCACCGGAGACCAGGCGCTCCGCCCTGGGCCGCAGCAGGAGTAGGACCAGCGCGGCCCTTGTGCGCAGCAAGCTTGAGCGCGACGTCGAGCGGCGAGACGACGGAGCTGCTGGCCGCGGGCGGGAGGAGGTGCTGCAGGAGCGCGTCTTGGAGCAGCGCGACGGCGCGGAGCAGGGGACGGTGCCCCGGCGGGGTGGGCGGCGAGGGGAGCCAGTGATTGAGCCGCGCCAATATCTCGCGCGCTCCAGCGGGGTCCCCGGCGTCGGCGCGGCGCGCCGCCTCGAGGAGCTCGTCTACCGCATCCTGGGGCCCCCCCGCGTCAGCAGGAAGGAGGGGTCGAAGTGCTCGGGCTCCGGTTGTACAGCACCGACTTCGGCTCCGGTGACTTGCTGCCGTGGACGCCGACGATGCTCTTCACCGTCGTCGCCGTTGCGCCACAGCTCGACGATGCCAAGCTCCAACACGCCGATTGGCGGGCGCCACAGCTCGTCGGCAACGTGGTAGCCCCCGTCCAGGCACACACGCACGTGCAGCCGGCCGCCGCCGCAGCCGGAGCTTGGCGTGGCGAGGGCGTGCGGCGGCCAGGGCGAGGGAGCACGGCGGCAAACAAAGAGACGGCGGCGAGGAGGCGTGGAGGCCAGCGCGGCGTAGCGCGGCGCAGTGTGGCTTCGTGCGGAGAGATAGAGGAGATTGATTCTTTTTTGCATGCAAGTGATGGGCTAGCAGAAAAAGGAGGAGAGAGATAGGAGAGAGAGGCTGACTGGTGGGGTATCTGCATGCATAAAGTATCGCCGGGCGCCCCCAAGTGCCCCCCGGGAGCCTGGGTTTTGGCTGGGGTCGCCGGCGCTGTTTTTTCTCAAATCCGGCGCAAAACGAGGTCGTGGGGGCCTGACTGGGGCCATTTTTTGCTGCCGGTGCTAAAAAAAGTGCTTGAGGGGCCTTCCTGGCGGGCGGGTGGAGATGCTCTAAGTGAAAATCACAATAGCAGTAAAGATAATGATGTGAAACCACAGCCAAGCAGGATATATCAACAACTTTCTCTCCAAATTTTCTCTGGAAAAGTTTGTGCTAATTTTCTAATATTTTTTCTCAAAATGGCACTAACTCAAGCTTTCAAACGCAAAAAGAATCACTCAATTCGGAGTTGATATGAGGAGTCAAAAAAATTCTAAAACTGGCTTGAAAAACTGGAATAAGCTGTGTTCGTGAACTTCGGAGGGCAAAAAGACCTATTTAGAAGCCGATTTTGAGGTGCCAAATATTGAACTAGATTTTGCAACTATTTAGATGCGGCTCATGGCTAGCTTTTGGTTGAGTACTCGTGGAGTCAAAACGGACTTCGTATGACAAAGTTATGGCTGTTTTACTGAACAGTGCACAAAACAGATTCCAATCCGAATTCAACTACGAGATTGAGTCTAGATAGATCCGTATTTTGTTTTTTTTTTCTTCTCTCTTTTCTTCCTCACACTTTTTTTTCTTTTTCTTTCTCTCTTTTTTTTCTCTAACTTTTTTTTACTTTTTTCTCTTTTTTTTCTCTGTCTATTTTTTTTTCTCTCCCTCTTTCCAAAACAAATTAGATAAGATGCAGATTAGATCAAGCGAAGATGTGAATGATCTCAACTATGATTATGACAATGAACGGTGGGTAGCACGTGGTGGAAATTGATGGATGAGTGGTGGACAGCGGAAGGGATAACGATGCAACGGCGGCCTGACTAATGTCAACAGAACTCGAAGCTCTAAACAAACTAGACACTAAGACCAGCAACTCGACACGACGATGCAACCAATAATTCAACTATGCAAGCAATGAAAAGAAAATTGCAAAGGCTCACACTGGCTTGGACGAAGGATGAATAGATCTAACTTTTTTGTGGCTTTTTCTTGGACAATAGGTAAGAAAATAAATCTAACATAGGAAAAACTGGAAATTCTCACCGAGCAACCTGAAAACTGATACCACTTGATAGAGGCGAGGGTGTCCCGATCTTTCGATGAGATGATAACTATCGATTTGGTGGAGCCGACTTTGATGATTTGACTACAAATGTGCACGATGTTGCGCCTTAGCAATTGCAAAACCAATCTCCTGAGGTTACTGACGATGTTGGAAGCACGATCAGCCTGACCACAAAGGTCTATTCCTGCAAGCAATCGAAGAACAAGCAAGAATATGATAATGCAATCTCAATATTGCGAATATAGATGAAGTATTGATAAAGGTGGGGATCCGAAAGCGGTCTTTGTCTGGTCGTTGGACACAAACGAAGTACACGAAGTTGCAATGGCTAACTTTCAACTAAACAAATCCCAAGGAAAAAGCTACTAGATGGATCTACTTATGTAGAAGCAAGAGGTGGGGGCCTAGGAGGTGGGAGGACGTCCCAAGACAGCCTAAAAACGAACCTAGGTCGTACAAGGCTCATGGGCCCAAGTGGAGGTGATGCAACACCTTTGGACTTGTTGTTTGACTCAAATTCTGCTGCAGCATCAGATTGTTTCGTCCGTATCTCAATGCTCCGGATGAATTTGGAGGTGAATTCAATTGGCTTGAAAAGAGCACGAAATCTAATTTCCAACAAAAAAAGAATCACCCAATTCGGACTCCGTATGAAAACGTTGTTGGCGTTTTGAGTCAAGTATATCTGTGTAGTCCGAATCTGAATTCAGAACGTGAGAGACTTGGACTCTATCTTCTCTTGGCCCAAAAGTGACGTGAGAGGACTTTTTGAACAGAATGTAAACTTCTCCTTTTCCCTTATCTTCATATGTGGATTGTACAAATGTCTCATACACCTGCAATTAGACAAAATACAAAAGTGTGTGAAGTATTTTTATTCTGGATAACATAAATAGATTATTGAATAGTTTGCACTAGAAATCACCTGACAAATATGCATGTATGCAATATTTTTGGTCGTATCCAAGGTAGTCATGTCCTCATCAATGTTTCAACATTTTTTGGATCCAGCAGGTATCAAGCGGCCTCTAGGCCTCCCAACCTATCTTGTCTATAACATCAGCAGCCCAAGTTATGTTTGTTTTTTCAAGACGATGCACAGCTCAGTTCTATGTTTCTATAAGAATGCAAAACTGAACCTATGTTTTCTACAAGAATGCAAAACTGAACCTATATTTATATCTTATTTTATTACATATATATAATACAAACAACATAAGGTTCCGTTAAACCTGTCGTTCGTCCAACCATTTTATAGACCTTCCCTTTTCCTTTATTTTTCGTTTTCATTAATCCTATATCTGAATTTTCTCCCACTTTCTTTTTCGATGTAAACTGAGTTTTCTCCCGCTACTTTTCCCTAGAACCAACTCAACTGTCCCACGTCTAGCCTAAAAAATAACAATACCCCACGTCCTATTAACTCATCAAATTAAAATGATATTTTATTTCATAAGTTGAAAGTTCTTACAAAATAATAATAATAATTGTTTATATATAACTTGGCAAGTTAACTCCTAGTGATTGCGTACATAAGCTTGCAAAGATTTTACTAATCTATGTAGTAATGGACGTGCAATCATGTGTTTATGTTTTTATAAACTTTCTCCGTCCAGCCCAACATTATATTTTCACCCAGCCCAACAAGTCCGCGGATTTTGAGAAAAATGCAAATGGGCTTTAAATTCTACCATATATATAAACGGGCTACATAGATGCTACATCATTGTTTCACCCAGCCCACCAAATGGACTAAAAAACAAATGGACTGGCTGACATGTGGGCAGTAGGTCAAAGCCTAAGAAGGCATTGGATTTACATCCAATGGCCGGCATTCTTCTTCAATCTCTCGTCTTCTTCCCCCAGCGCCGCCGAGACCGCCTGCTCCACCCTCCGGCATCCAGCGGCGTTGTTTTGCGCGCCTCAGCGAAATGCTACCCCACCGACGGCCAGGCCATCCCTCCACTCCGCACCTCCTGTTCTTCTTTGCTGAGTGTACGCCCACCCCGCACCCGAACCAGTCAATTTTCCCACTCCTCTCCGTCTGCGACTCCACTGCTGCATCTTCCCCATCTCCGGGTCGTTCCAATCAGGGGCCTCACCGTCGTCCACCGCCTCGCTGCGCTCGGCGCGGCATGGTCAACAAACGAGAGTCATCGGAAGAGGACTGTACGTGGAGAGCCTGATGGCTGGGACCCACGAGGTCCATGGTCGCACGCAAGGAAAGTTCCTCATTATTAAGCTCTTTCCTCCCGCTGACAGCTGGGACCCACCGGTTGTATCTTCGCACGGAAGGAAGTGCCTCCTTGTTATGCGAAGAAACCATTCCTCCCGATGACAGCTGGGACTCGGGAGATTTGGTGGCTGACTTGTGGGCCTACTAAGCAGATGTGTACGCAGGGCTTTGTCAACTTAATCAACAAATGATTCTAGCAACTGGACCGTTGGATGTTAATCCAACAGCCGTGCTCCTTCTTCAACCTCTGTTCTTGCTCCTGTCTCCCGTGGGCGGCAGTGCTGCCGCGCACCCGAACCAGTCAAGTTTCCCACTCCTCTCCATCTGCGACTCCACTGCCGCGTCTTCCCCATCTTCGGGTCGTTCCAGTCTGGGGCCTCGCCGTCATACACCGGCCTTGGTGCACTCGGCTCGCTGTGGTCAACGTGATCAACAACCGAGAGTCATCGGAAGATGACTGTATGTGAGAGGCTGACAGTGGGGACGCAACACGCCCATGGACGCATGCATGCAACTGCATCCTTTTTTACCCTGAAAAATAATGTTTTCTCCCCCTGACTGCTGGGACCCACCAGCTACATCTTCGCACGCAAGGAAGTGCGTCCATATTACGGGCAAAAACAAATGATTCGCCTGCTTGACTGCTGGGACCCACCAGCTACATCTTTGCACGCAAGGAAGTGGACCATATTATGGGCAAAAAATGATTCGCCCCCCTGACTGCTGGGACCCACCACCTACATCTTCACACGCAAGGAAAGAGACGAAGTTCTTCTGGTCTCTGAGGAATTTGTTCTGACTGAGGAGTTAGGAATTCGCCAGTGCGGATTGCCTACACAGTGAGGAACTTGATAGCCCTCAGGAATTTTATACTCAAAATTCCGACCGTTGTTGTGCTATGCGCCAGCTGTCCAAATATCTACCCACCAAACGGTCATATCATTGAAGGGCATTTATGTCTTATCATGTCGGGCTGCTCCCTAGGCTATAAATAGCCGCCCCCTACAACCACTAGCTGGTTGGCTGCTCTGAGAGAAACTGACACTTGTCATTTGAGAGCATCCCATCCTCCGAGGACTTTGAGTGAAAATCATCGAGTGAGGAAAACCCAAACCCAAACACCTACAAACCCAAAGTGATTGAGCATCACTAAAGAGATTGATCCTGCGTGGATCCGACTCTTGTTACCTTTGAAGACTATGCTTCTTCCAGACGGTTAGGCGTCATGGTCTAGAGCATCCAAGAGGAATTGTGGATCGCCGAGTGACCGAGTTTGTGAAGGTTTGGAAGTCACCTGAGGAATTACCACGAGTGATTGGGCGAGGTCTGTGTGACCTTAGCTCAAGGAGAATATGGTGAGGACTGAGTGTCCGGGACTGTGTGTCCTCAGGTTGAAATACCAAGCCGCTCCAACCAGATGTACAACTCAGACAGCAGTTGGAACTGGTCTACCAAATCATTGTCTTCACCAAGCCAACTGGTTCTATTTCCTCAACTCTTTCATTTCCTCATTACTGTGTTGTGGGCTTGTTCATATCTGTGTTTGAAGACTTTGACTGAAGACTTTCTCAATTTCCTCAGTTCAATTTCTTCAGTCTGTTTGTGTTCATCCTGTGTTATCCTGTGATTACGCTTTCTGTACTCTATGCTTTTCTTCATTTCATCATGATGACCATGCTTGTCTTCTGTTATGTTTACTTCTGAGTACTTATTCCGCTGCAAGTAGTTCTTCACTAAGGAATTTCCTCACCCGTAAATTTCTCAGTGAAGAATTCATAAAAATCGCCTATTCACCCCCCTCTAGTCGATATAACGCACTTTCAATTGGTATCAGAGCAAGGTACTCCCTTGTTCTATGTGATTTTGGTTTAACCGCCTGGAGTTTTAGTTATGTCGACCACGGGAATGAAGACTGTGTCATGCCCCATCTTTGACGGTCACGAGTATCCCAAGTGGAAGGCCATGATGAAGAAGCGCCTCATGGCGATGAACAGCAAACTGTGGACCGTCACTGAGATTGGTCTTACCGATCTGTGCAAGATGGCGGAAGTTGATGACATTCGCAAGTACACTCTTCTCAACCTCACGGCGAAGGACGTCATCTGCTCCTGTCTGTCTCAAAATCAGTTCAGGAACATCATGCATCTCGACCATGCGAAGGTTATCTGGGACCGTCTCTCTGAGGTCTATGAAGGTCATCGAACCCGTCATGATCCTTGGTTTGAGGACTTCAAGGAATCTCTCAAAGCGATGACATTCGAACCAGAATCATCATCCTCTTCATCATGCCTTATGGCAAAAAGTGCTGAGGTAACTGAATGCTACCTATCCGAGTCTAGTGATGATGAATCTGGTGATGAATTTGGACCCAGCTATGTCAAACTTGCTTCCCTTGCCACTAAACAACAAAGAGCTTTGGAAAAAGTTCAATACATGCTAAATAGGAGCGATGATATGTTGGGTGAAGAAATGGATCAGTCAAAAGCTTTGGCTGAAAGTCTTCAGAGACTTCATACTAAGTATGACACCCTTCAAGATCAACATAACACTCTCTTATCTGATCTTGAGAAGCTAAGAGTGAGTTATGAAGATCTTCAGAAGGAGCGCGATTCATTACTTGCTCAACAAATCAGCGCTTCTCAGGAAGAATTTGTTCCTCCATGTTTGAAATGCATTGAACGTGAATCTGCTAATTCTTCACCTGAATGTTGAAATGCTTCTAATGTTACAAATTCTTCACCTGCCTCTGCTATCACTAATTCCTCATCTGAGGACATTGCTAGTATCACTGACGATGCAGGGCTGAAGGAATTGTACATGACAGACATGTACAAAAGCCTCAAAGGGCATCAGACTCTTTGTGATGTGCTTAAAAAGCACATCCTCAATAGGAACCCTAGGAAAGAGGGTATTGCCTTTGAGAGAAAACTCAATGCTGATGGTACATATTGGAAGCCTGAGCAGTACCCCAAAACATCATGGGTTGCTGCAAAGGGACCTCCAGTTGATCCATCTAATTTATCTAGCTTTACATGTGAATCTTCTCATTCTTCTGATGAGTCATTTGACTCCAACTATAAACTGTTCAAAAATCAGAATGGTGAAGTATTTGCTAGATATGTTGGCACTAACTGCAGGAACGGTTCCCCTATGAAGAAAATCTTGGTTCCCAAAAGGTGCCTTGAAAGTCTTCAGGTGAATGTCCTCATGACACCACCTGTGAAGAATAGGAACCCCAAATCAAATTCTTCATATGGACCAAATTCTTCATATGGATCCAGGTCCTCATACGGACCAAATTCCTCACGTGGATCAAATTCCTCAAAAGGATCAAAGTCCTCACATGAATATCATCATGCTAACAACTCTGTTTCGCAGGGAAGAGCTAAGGGCTATGAATATGAGCATTATTCTTCTAATCATTATGTTCATAAGTCCTCGAAGAATTTCTCTGCTTATTCATATGCTTACCCTAACTTCTCTTATGTGAAACGAAATGGATTGGCTTCTATGCCACCTTTCTCGTATGGAGCTCGCGGAGTGATGAACTCTTTGCCACCCCTTCAGATGTGGGTGGTGAAGAAAAAGAACTAATCTCTTCTGCAGGGTCAGGTCTCCAGACGTGCTCAAACGTCTGAAGAATTTGTTGGAGACCTGAAAAGTGCCTGGAAGGACGCAGGCTAATCATGAAGAAATGAACTTTCATTTCTCACGTCCTCATACTACTTTATATGTTCTATTACTTGATGAAATTGATCTGATGAATTGTGATGTCATATTCTTCACTGATGAAGTATATGAAGTTCGTAAGTTGCACTAATTCATCTGCAGGATGATCAACCGAAAGCCACTGAGTGGGTCCTCGATAGTGGATGTACAAACCACATGACTGGTGACAAGAATCTATTGATGGATGCTCCCTTATCACCATCGCATTTGAAGCATATCATCTTCGTTGACAAAGGCAAAAGTCAGGTATTGGGTCTAGGTAAGGTTGCGATCACAAAGGATCGACACATGGACAAAGTCATGCTCGTCGAGTCCTTAGGACACAACCTCATGTCTGTCTCAATGCTTTGTGATCTCGATATGGTTGTTGTCTTTGGCAAGTATCGTTGTGTTGTGGTTATGGAAGCTGACAATTCCAAAGTCTTCGAAGGCTTTAGGAGAGGAGACTTGTATATTATTGATTTCTCTACAGGACCGCAACCAGCCATGTGCCTACTTGCAAAAGCTTCAGAAGGCTGGCTATGGCATCGACGACTTGGTCATGCAGGCATGAGGAATTTGCACACGCTTGCGAAGAAGAAGCATGTCATTGGCATTGAGAATGTCAAATTCCTCAAGGATCACTTATGCGGAGCCTGTGAAGCTGGAAAGATGACCAAGGCTAAGCATCCAGCGAAGACTATCATGACTACTACTCGTCCATTTGAATTGCTTCATATGGATCTCTTCGGTCCTAACCATTATTCTGCAGTTTCAAATGATGCATCTCAATATGGCTTTGTTATTGTTGATGAGTACTCTCGTTACACATGGGTACATGTTGTTACTTACAAACATGAAGTGCAGGAAGTCTTCAAATGATTTCCTCGAGGGCTTCAACCAACTTTGGTGTGAAGATCAAGCACATCAGAAGTGACAATGGAACTGAGTTCAAGAATTCTGGTCTAGATGACTATCTTGATGAACTTGGTATTACTCATGAGTTATCGGCTCCTTATACTCCTCAGCAGAATGGCATCGTGGAGCGCAAGAACAGGACTCTCGCTGAGATGGCTCGCACTATGCTTGATGAATACAAAATGCCTCGTCGTTTCTAGATTGATGCAATTGATACTGCGTGCCACATCATCAACAGAGTATATCTTCACAAATTCTTCAAGAACACTGCCTATGAACTCCTCACTGACAAACCCAATGTGAGTTATTCCAAAGTCTTCGGTGTTAAATGCTGGATTAGAGATCCTCATCACAACTCTAAATTTGCACCGAAAGCACATGAAGGTTTTATGCTTGGTTACGGAAAGGACTCGCACACCTACAGAGTCTTCAAAAACGTTCTTCACAAGGTTGTTGAAACTGTAGATGTGTGGTTCGATGAAACTAATGGCTCACAAAGAGAGCACCTACCTTGTGTGATAGATGAACCAGCACCTGAGGAAACTATCAAGTTCAAGGCTACTGAGGATGTCATTCCTACCAAAGAATCTGCTGAAGAATTCATTCCAGAACATGAAGAATGTCGAGCTGATGCACCTGAAGAAAATGCTGAAGAAAATGGTGCTGAAGAAAATGCTGATCAAATTCCTCGACGACGACCAGCTCATCCTCACGTTGCAAAAGAAGTGCAAGTTGAAAAGATCATAGATGACATTGAAGCACCAGGTCCTCTCACATGCTCAAGAGCTTCACATTTATCTAACTTTTGTGGGCACTATGCTTTTGTCTCTATCACAGAGCCCACTAAGGTAGATGAAGCATTTCTGGAGCCTGAGTGGATTCAGGCCATGCAAGAAGAATTACATCAGTTCGAGCTAAACAACGTCTGGGAACTGGTCAAACGTCCAGATCCTCGCAAGCACAATATCATTGGCACAAAGTGGATCTACCGCAACAAGCAAGATGAAAATGGCCTTGTGGTGAAGAATAAGGCACAGCTTGTAGCTCAAGGCTACACAGGTTGAAGGAATTGATTTCGATGAAACTTTTGCACCTGTTGCTAGACTTGAGGCTCTTCGCATATTACTTGCTTATGCTAACCATCATGATATCACCTTATATCAAATGGATGTGAAAAGTGCATTCCTCAATGGTAAGCTTGAGGAAGAAGTATATGTTGCTCAACCCCCATGTTTTGAAGATCCAAAGCATCCTGACAAAGTCTTCAGACTCAATAAGTCCCTCTATGGCCTCAAGCAGGCCCCTCGGGCGTGGTATGATACTTTGAAGGAATTCCTCATGAAGAAAGGCTTCAAACCCGGTTCACTCGACCCTACTCTTTTCACTAAATCTTATGATGGTGAACTGTTTGTGTGCCAAATATATGTTGATGATATTATCTTTGGCTGTACTAACCAATGTTATAGTGATGAATTTGCCTATATGATGAGTGAAGAATATCAAATGTCTATGATGGGAGAATTGAAATTCTTCTTAGGTCTTCAAATTCTTCAACAACTCAATGGCATATTCATATCTCAGGAGAAATACCTCAAGGATGTACTGAGGAAATTTGGCATGCAAGATTGCAAAGGAGTCAAAATTCCAATGCCCACAAATGGCCATCTGTGCACTGATGAAAATGGTATTGACTTCGATCATAAGGTATACCGCTCCATGATTGGTTCTTTATTGTATTTATGTGCAACTAGGCCAGATATTATGCTTAGTGTTTGCATGTGTGCCCGATTTCAAGCTACACCGGAGGAATCACACCATAAGGCTGTGAAACATATTCTTCGATATCTAGCTCACACACCAACACTTGGATTATGGTACCCCAAGGGCTCGGCTTTTGATCTCATTGGATATTCAGACTCTGACTATGCTGGTGATCATGTGGACCGCAAGTCAACATCTGGTACATGTCATTTCCTCGGACGATCTTTGGTCTGTTGGTCCTCGAAGAAACAGAACTGTGTATCACTGTCTACTGCTGAAGCTGAGTACATTTCTGCTGGTTCTTGCTGTGCTCAATTGCTGTGGATGAAGCAAACTCTCAAGGACTATGGCGTCAACGTGAAGAATGTGCCTCTCTTCTGTGACAATGAGAGTGCCATCAAGATTGCTCACAACCCAGTTCAGCACTCGAAGACAAAGCACATTCAGATTCGTCATCATTTTCTTTGCGATCATGTGTTGAAGGGCGACATTTCTATTGAGCATGTGAAGACTGAAGAACAGCTAGCCGATATCTTCACAAAGCCCTTGGATGAGAAGAGATTTAGCAAGTTGCGGTGTGAGCTAAATATCTTAGAATCTTCGAATGTTCTTTGAATAAGACACTCATCCTAACACTTATGCAAAATTGATGACTTAGATGTGCAACACATGAAGAAACGTTTTTCTTCAATCAATGAAGACTAACACTCTAAGTGTGAAGAAATTAACGAAGAATATGATTCTCAGAACCCTACGACAATTGTAATGTGGTGTCTGAAATCATCATTCTTATACGGTGGGTCACGCCACCACCAAAGTTGAAAATCTTCAATTTGAGTTTTTCCTCAGTTTTGAAATTCCTCAGTTGTTCATTTTCTTCAACTTTGCATTGTCTTCACTGTTTCCATCGTTTTTCTTCATTGGCTATATATATATATATATATGTGTGTGTGTGTGTGTGTGTGTGTGAGTTTATGTCCTCTACAGCATTCACTTATGGCTAATTCTTCAAGTTGCTTTTTCTACTAAGTGAATGTGATCGGACCCTTCCCCTCTATGCTAAACTCAACCCATTCTATTCACAAATTCTTCATGTGCGTTCTATTTGAAACTCGTTCAAAATCTTCATTGTGTCCTTGTCAGCTGAAGAATTTGCGAACGGAACATTAAAACTTATCTTATCCAAATTTTCGGCTTTACCACTCAAACCGTTCCGCATCCCACGAAATACTTATCTATTCACCCACGATCGCACACGATCTCCACTTCTCAGTACGTGGGTGACACATGTCAAGCGAATGAGAAGGGTCAGGGGCACGTTCGTCCAAATTCTTTGGGCAAATAGTTTTTCACTGTGGCTATAAATACCCCCCCTTCCCTTCCTCACTTCCTTTACTCCGCTCGACCTCTCTCCAGCTCGAGCTTCTCAAACCCTAGCGCCGCCGCTACTTCATCGTCGCCGGTGAGGAAGAGCTTCACTGCCTCGACCTCATCGCCGCCGTACTCGCGCCGGCCGCGGAAATCTTCCCTCCGCCGCCGCCGTAGCTGTCTTCCTCCACCGAGTTAGGGCGTGGAAGATCTGCACTGACGAACTTCACATCTCTACATCCCAGTTCGTCGTGTTCTTCGTTCAGGGTAATTAAAAGTTACTTTTACTGCCCTCTTTGATTCAAATGATTACCACAAAATCTTCAAAGGTGTTTTTCTTCAAATCCTCACACACTAAACACCTCACATGTCATCTGTTCTTGATTCGTTTGTCGAAGCAATAATTTTTCTTCAGGATTCCTCAATTGTGTGGATCTTCGATCTATATGTCACATCCTAGCTAGTTCATGCATTAGAGTGTTGCATCATGTCTATTCTTTCACAGAAACTTGAAATGGGGATGTCAGAAACCCCCAGCACCCCCCCTGAAACAACTAGGGTTTACTAAAATCCTTTTCAATGAACCTGAAATGCCCTCCATAAATGTTCACCATCTTTGGTTCTGGCTAAAACCTCTGCCAAAAATGGTTTCATATTTTTGGAGGCCATCTTGGATTTTTGCACAAGCCATAAGTATTTGCATTTGGGCATTTTAAATGCTATAAATATTTTCAAATGCCCAAATAATTTTGAAAGTATTTTTAGGCTGTTGAGAATAATGTCAAAGGTGCCTCAGAACATTTTCAGGATTTTTCCAAATGAAATAGTATTTCTACTATTTCAAAACACAGAACAGAAATAATAATAAAAAGGAGAGAAAAACATAAAGCAGAGGACTTACCTGGCAGCCCACCTGGCGGCCCAGCACTGTGCTGGCCCGCGCCAGTCAGCTGCCTGCTATCGCCAGAGCAGGCAGAGAGGTGACGCCGGCGAGCGCGAGCTCGCCACGGCGCCAGCTGCTTGCCGCCCTCGCCGTGGATGCGCTGGACGACTCCCTCGACACGCCCCGAGCCCCTGGACACTGCCATTCTCCCCCGTTGCCTCTCCCTCGCCTTTTCCCCACCATGGCCGACGCCGCCGCAGCCACCTCGCCGGAGTAACCGCGCCCACCGTCGACCTCGCACCATTCCACCGTGTCCAACAGCACCGCCGTCGCCCACTCCTTCGAGCAAGCCGAGCCCCGAGCGCTCGTTTTCCCCGAAGCTCCCCCACCGACCTCGCCTTCGCCGCTCACCGTCGGAGATCCCCTCCGCCGTCGCCACTGCAACAGCTCGCCTCCGACCTCGCCGTCCGCTCCATCGTAACCGCCGTGAGCATGGACCCTTCCCATCCTCTCCTCTCTCTCTCTCGAGCTCTGTAGCCACCGGACGAAGCTCACCCGTACGCGCCGCCGCACGAGCTCGTCGCCGACGAGGCTCCGGCCATCTACCGGCCGCACCACCGTAGCCACTAGCTCCACCGCAACGCCAGGAACCTGTAGCACCATCGCATGTCCCTCGCCGTGCTCTCTAGCTATGGTTTCAACCATGCCCGTACCCCGGCAGCCGCACGGCTCATCGCCGGCGTCGATTCCGGCGACCCCGAGCTCCACTACCACCACCAGTCGACGCGGTTCGCCCCCAGCTACACGTAGGTACTCTCCGCCGTCCTTTTGGTCACCGGAGGAGGGATCCCGCACTCCACCGCCGCGTCTGGATGTCGCCGGCGGCTAAACGCCGGCGAGTCAGCGTGGTTTGACCACAGGTTGACCCCCCCCCCAGAGTCACTGACAAGTGGGGCCGCCTGCTAATTAATCTGAGTCAGAGATTTAAACTAATCCTAATTAACTAATTACCTAACAGTGACACTGACACAGGGGACCCACACGTCAGGTTTGACCTGGACGACCCCGTTGACCTGCTGACGTCACACTGACGTCAGGCTGACGCAGTAAAGCATTACTGGAATTATTCTTATATTGGAAATTCCAGAAATTATCACAAACTTCAAAAAATCATAGAAAATAATCTATAGCTCAGAATGAAAAGATTTATATATGAAAAATGATCAGAAAAATCCATTCTATCCATCTGTACTGGTTTCATGCATGATTAAGCAAGTTAACCTACTGTTTTAAACAGAACAAGATAAAGCACTAATATGGGCCATTTATGAACTTGGAATTTGAATCTTTGATTCAAAATAGTCCAAACCCATCTGGTCCTAGTTGCATTAGCCCAATACATCCATTTTGCCATGTCTCATGCATGCATCATATTGTTGCACTTGCTTGGTGTTGATTGTGCTTCGATGTGTCCATTGTGGTAGGTCCTGCCTCTGAGGATATTCACGAGTATCCAACTGAAGGGCAGTATCCCACCACCACTCCGTCAGGCAAGCAACCCATTGATCATTTCGATACAAACCCATCTTCTCGCTTCTGCTCTCGTTTACTGCATTAAGACAACGCGATTCAAACTGCTGTGTGTTGCGGTAGTTGAACCCACTTTCCTTTGCATGACCTGTCATTGCCACAGTAACTAGATGAAACCCACTAGCATGTGTAGGAGTTTATTGAGCCATGTTGTGTTCCTACAATGCTATGCTTGCTACGCTTAGAGTTGTGTCAGGTCTGGCTCATCAGGGTGATGAACTAGAGTGAAAGTGTGTGTGTCGATAATGAGAGTGAAGTGTTGAATACGATTTGGTAAAGGTATCGATGGGAGGCCATGTAGGAGTACATGGCGGGTTGTTTCATTGAGACCGTCCCTAAGAACTGAGATCTGTATGCGTGATTTAAGATTCAGCTACTACCATGCATTGGGCCCGAAACCAATGGACCCCCTCGGCTTCTTAATCACCCTTGTCCTCTGTCCAGGAGTTGCACGTAGTTTCTGGTGTTTGTCGTAAGCTGGAGGCCGTCGACAGCGCTGACCAAGGGGTGGGCTGTGATGCGGTAGGCTCGTGGCCCGGTGTACCGAGTCGCCCGTTTGGTGACCGGGAACCCTGCACACATCGTTCGGGCCGTATGTGGAAACCTCGGCCGGACTCCCTGCGGATGGAACCTGAATAGGCGATAAACCTGGACTAGAGACTCGAGTGTTTAGGTAGGCTGTGGCCGACACCCACGTTGGGCTTCCGCTTGAAGGTTGCCGAGTACACGTCGTGTAGCGACGATAAGTGGTGAGAGCGTGTGTGACGAAGTACACCCCTGCAGGGTATAAAACTATTCGAATAGCCGCGTCCGCGGTAAAGGACTACTTGGTCGCTTATGCAGTTCATAGACAAGTAAATGGATACTACTAAAAGCCTCAAGATAAGTGTGAGTACCGCGGATGGCCCTCTCGTGGGATGACGAGGGAGGATCCACGGTGGAGTATTGAGATGGTGATTAGTGGACTCGTGTGCGAAAACTATTTCACAAGTGGTGTATCGTAGGATAGCTTAGCCAAGAGTCAAAGCTGGCTTGCTGTAATAACCCCACTACCTTCTTGAGAATGAACATGTATAGTAGGATCTGTTGTAAGACTTGCTGAGTACCTTTGTACTCATGTTGCTTCAATTACTGTTTTCAGACGACAACACCGCCCCTTCTGATGGGTTCTATGTAGAACTCGACGACGACGAGTGACTTGCCACCCAGGTGGTGATCTAGGCTTGTGAAGGGCCTATGTAGATAGACAGGCTTCGACAAGCCTTCTTTCTTTCTAGTGTCTGTACCCAGACAGTTTGCTTCCGCATGTGCTTGTATGATTGTATGACTTGAGTGTCGGGTCATGTGACCCCTATCTGTATGAACAAGTTATGTAAGGCTCTCCGGAGCCCTTTAAATAAAGTACTTGAGTTGTAGAGTTTTGTTGTGATGCCATGTTGTATTTGCACATATCGAGCATATTGTGTGTATGTTTGAAATGCTTGGTATGTGTGGGATCCGACAATCTAGTTGTTTATCCTTGGCAGCCTCTCTTATGGGGAAATGTAGTCTAGTGCCTCCTTGAGCCATAGTAGTCCGCTACAGCCCGGTTCACCGGAGTCCTGCTAGCCCAGCACTACTGCTCTGGACACCTGACTGGCCGGCATGTGAATCATATCGTTCCTGTGTCTGTCCCTTCGGGGAAATGTCACGCGGTGACATCTGGAGTCCTGCCTAGCCTGCTACAGCCCGGGTTCCCGGAGTCCTGTTAGCCCAGTGCTACAGCCCGGATTCACACGCTGCTGACCGACACGTTCGATGTTGCTTCATGTATGCCTGTCCCCATACGTTAGTGCCGCTTTGGGTTCACGACTAGCCATGTCGGCCCGGGTTCTCTATCATATGGATGCTAGCGACATTGTCATATACGTGAGCCAAAAGGCGCAAACGGTCCCGGGCCATGGTAAGGCGACACCCGTGGGAGTACCGTGCGTGAGGCCGCAATGTGATATGAGGTGTTACAGGCTAGATCGGTGTGACTTGGAATCGGGGTCCTGACACTATACAACTCTGGAACCTAAGACAAAGAACGCTTAGTGAAATTCTTCAAGCCTCATCTGGTCAAATTCCTCAAACTTGTTCTTTTTACAAAATCTTCTGAGAACGCCTATGACCTCTGCAAATTTCTCGCAACTATACTCTGTTCATAGGTACTCATGTCCGCTGCTGAATCACTAGGTTCTCATCAACTTAACTCATTTGCAGCGTTCCTCGAAGAAAAGTTGCATACTTCTTCAGAGAATTCAATTGTTCAAATTCCTCAACTGAAGAAAATGGCTTACGGTAAGAAGCCACAGAAAGGAGGAAAGAGGCCTGAGGTCAATACTTCCTTTGAGATCCCTGATGACATATACAAAGATTATTGCACTCCTGATGAGGCCAAGTTCGGAAAAGAGGATAAAAATTAGCGCAAGGTGCGCATACAGAGGATAGAAAGGAGATGGGAAAGAGAGTGGAGGGAGTACAGATATGTTACTCCCAAATACATGAAGAAATTCGCACTCAATCCTCCATGCCCAAGACCTCCATTGGCACCTGGCCAAATAGCTGATCCCACCAGCCTCAAGCGTGGTCAGGATTATCCTGATGAATGGGCCAAGCGCCAGGCCAAGTTGGCTAGACAAGCCAGAGAAGCAGTGAGGACATTCAATGAAGACTCTGCTACCACTGAGGCCTCTGTCAAGCCTAAGAAGGCCATGTCAAAGAAGCCTGCGCACAAGCCAAGTGCTTCGCCGTCAATGTCCTCAAGGCCAAGTTCCTCAGCTATGCCCTCACGGCCAGAATCCTCAAAGCCCTCACGGCCAATTCCTCATGCTGCTCCTCCTCCTCCAAAGTCCTCAGCTGCTCCGACCAATTCCTCAGCACCTGTGCATCTTGCCACGTGGCAAAGGACTACAGGCATCTCTATTGCCTCAGGAGCTTCTGCTAGTTCCTCGGCTGCACCAAATTCTTCAACGGGACCCTCTCTGCTGAAGAAGAAGTCTACTGCTGGACGAGGTCCTCGACCAAGTCCTCACAAGAAGCAGGTCGCCTTCCAAGTGCCGTCTGAAGAAGACGAAGCTGATGATGATGAACTTGCAGAAATCATCAAAGATAGGCAAGTCAGGGCCGCTAGAGCCAAGGGCACAAATGTGCCACTGCTTTTGGATCCAAAGTTGATCCTCGACTACATTGATCTCTGGCACAAGGACCCAAATACTCCTATGCCTGATTTCAAGCTCACTCCTGGCCAAAGTCATATGTTGACTGCTTTCATCCAAGAAGAAAAATGGAAGTATGAGAAGGCCAGGCAGATCAAGAAAGCACATTACAGGAAGGAGCACTTTTTGAAGAAAAATGTTGTCTCTATGACAACTGAAGAACTTGTCACTATTCAATCTGAGATCAAGAAACTCAGTGATGAATTTGACGCATACCGTGCTGATTGTCTTGGAGCCAAAGTCAGGTTGAAAAGTTCCTCAGGCTGAAGCATCTGCAACCCCATCGCAACAAGAAATTCCTCAGGCTGAAGCATCTGCTCAGCCGATTGAAGAACATGCCAGCACCGCTGATGACATTCAGGCTGCTGAAGAAAATGTGAGTTCCAGGGCTGATGACAACATTCCAGCCGCGGATGAAATTGCCAGGGCATCCACTAGTGGTGCGCCTGAAGAAAATGAAGAGGTCAGGGCAACTGCATCAGTTGTGCCTGAAGAAAATCAACCACACTCCTCTGCTCCTCCTGCGCCTACCCCAACTCCAATTCTTCCATCTGCATCAGACGTGAAGAAGACTAAGGCTGCAGAGCGTGCAGCAGTGAAGAAAAGGAAAGCATCAGATTCTTCAGCTCCGAAGAAGATGAAGTCTATGACCAGCTCATTTGCAAACCCCATTGATGGTGTTCCTATCTCAAGCATGCCATCAAAGGAAATTGTCCCTTTTGATGAAGAATATGTGATTCCTAGCGAATCTGATGAAGAAAATCCTTCTGCTGTTACGTCAGAGCAGATGGATGAAGAAATTGAAGTGGATGAAATCCCTTCAACTCCAGCTGTTTCCTCGCCTATGCCTCAGTTTACTGCTGAAGAGGCCGGCGTTGAAGAAATGGAAGATGAAGATGTGGACATCGGTTGTACAACACCCGTGCTTAATGATGACTTTTGGGAAAGTCAGCACCCCAACTCTCCACTCTTCACACCATTGCAACAAATTCCTCAGTCTCCAGTAACCACAGTTCAAATGGGATCTGATGAACCACATGCTACACCGTCTGTCCATGAAGAAATTCCAGCCACTAGTGCTGAAGAAAATGTCAATGAAGAATTGAAGTCCCAAGCTGTCACTGGAGTAGAAGCTGAAATTCCTCAGCCTGAAGAACCTGAGATTGCGATTCCTGAGGTGATAATGCAATTGACTGACACTCCTCAGCCCAAGCCAAAGGATCCATTGTCAAAGAAGCAGAAATTCAAGGTTGATGATTTCTTCGGCGAGCACGTGTTCTTCACTGACTACAATCCCTATGATTCTGCTTGTCTTAGAAGGAAGCGCTTCTAGACCGCCAGCCAGGCAAACTTCTATTCCTCAGTGCTCTTCAACAAGGACAAAGTCTTCGATCACGATCATATTCCTCATGTGGACATGGAATCACTGCCATGCTTCACACCTGTCCTCAGTGTGCTTCATGACACAGGCCTCCTCAACTTTTGCACAGACATAGTTGATTGGAATGAAGAACTCATTCTTCAATTCTACGCAACATTGCACATCACAGGAGATGCTGATGATGTGAACTCCTAGGTTTTGGACTGGATGACCGAAAACACTCACTATAAGGCACCGGCCACTGAATTACTTCACGCCCTGCCCATCAGTCCTCCACCTAAAGGAGCTCGTTGCATGTACCAAGAGCCTTAGCTTACAGATCACTATATGCAAGTGCTGATGAAGCCATTGAAACCTGGTCAAGCCTCAAGGACAAAATTCCTCGTGAAGGAATTGCAGTATGTACCAAGGACAGTCTATCGCATTCTGATGAAGACTATGAGTCCAATCAAAGGCCACGACTCATCTGATGAGGAAGTTGTTGGCATCATGAAGAATCTGGTATTCAACATCATTCATGGCATTCCTGTCAATTATCACGATTTCTTCATGAGGACTCTGGCGAATGTTGCACTTTCACCGTATGAGCTGAAGCCTTATGCACCGTGGATTATGAGATTCCTCAGAACAAGGTCTTCACTCAACTACAAGGCTGATTTTCAGAATCACCTCAGCTACTTGCCCCCGATTGAAGTCCTCAAGCGGACCTATTCCTCAGCTGACGAAAAGGGCAAGGCATCAGCTGTTATAGATGAAGGCATTCGTCCATTGGATGGTCAATTTCGCAAGGCTGCATCTTATTCCACCAATGATGACTCTGCAACTCATGATTCTGCTGCCCATGCCTCCAAGCCAAATCCTCAAGCTACTGCTCCTTGTGTGATGACTTATCATGAGCTTCTCCTTAGTCTTCATCAGAAGGTTGATCGCAATCATAAATGGGTCAAGCGTCAGTTTGGGTCAATTCTTCACAACATGACTGCTACCCACAATGCAGTGAAGAAAAACCATTACTACCTCCATGAAGTCTTCGATCGCACCTGGGCTGTTCTGTCTCACATTTATAGCGAAGAAGATCTGAAGAACATGGGTCTCAAAGAAGACTTTGACTGGTCTGCACCTCCACCGAAGAAATACAAGAAGGTCAAGGTTCCTTCCTTGGTGGCCAGCTCCTATTCTTCATCGCGCGACACCGATGAGCATGAAGACTTGGACGACACTGCGGCAGGCCCTACATCAACAAACGACCCCAACAGCGCTGGCGCTCCTTCATCAACTTGATATTCTTCAGGGGCGTTAGTCCTCATTTTCGATCCTTTTGGTCATTCGATGACAAAGGGGGAGAAATTTGAGTTAGTCTTCAAGCGGGTCTATCTTATATGGGCGTTTTTTGCTAAGTTACAACTCTCGTTCTTCTAATGACTTTGCTGGATCGAGTTGTAAACTTAAACTCTATGGTGGCCTGATACTTTTGCTGTTTCCTCTGCATGCTTATTCCTCATTAATGTTAATGCGCGCATGCTGAATTACATCAGTCACCATATTTCATCATGCATTTCAAATTCTTCATATTATATGTCAAATGCGTGTATGAATTACAAGATATAGGGGGAGATCTCCATGATTCTATTCTTCAAGTGTGCATTGCCTCAAAAGCAAATTCCTCACTATGCACATCTTCAGGGGGGAGTTCTTCTATATCTTGCAATCAAATTCCTCAATATCAGTATTTACACTTCATATGTTTGTCCCTGTTGAAAACTTAACCTATATTGTCATCAATCACCAAAAAGGGGGAGATTGTAAGTGCATCTAGTGCCCCTTAGTGATTTTGGTGTATTGAAGACTTATAGGTTAAGGGACTAATGTGTTTATGAGTGTACACAGGTCTATAAGTCTATGAGGAGTTTGATATTTACAGAGAAAGTCGACCCCTAAAAATGAAGTTCTTCGACTGAAGACTTTGGATTCTGAAGACTTTCTGAAGACTTTGAAAGTGAAGAAATTGGTGTGACCTTGAAGACTTGGTATTCATTCGAGGAACATGAAGCGTGAAGACTTTTGTTTTCGTAGTTTCATTTTCTCTTTCTTGAGTCATAGGAAACACCGTACTGTTAAAGGGGGTCGAGGAAATACTAAGGAAAAATTTCCATGTGATGCTCAACTCAAAATCCTACACCTACCAATCCCTTCGAGTGAAGCCATTGGAAATCTCATACAGTTCAGTCATATTCTTCAGTGACAGAGACGAAGTTCTTCTGGTCTCTGAGGAATTTGTTCTGACTGAGGAGTTAGGAATTCGCCAGTGCGGATTGCCTACACAGTGAGGAACATGATAGCCCTGAGGAATTTGATTTCCGACCGTTGCTGTGCTATGCGCCAGCTGTCCCAAAATATCTACCCACCTAACGGTCATATCATTGAAGGGCATTTATGTCTTATCATGTCGGGCTGCTCCCTAGGCTATAAATAGCCGCCCCCTACAACCACTAGCTGGTTGGCTGCTCCGAGAGAAACTGACACTTGTCATTTGAGAGCATCCCATCCTCCGAGGACTTTGAGCGAAAATCATCGAGTGAGGAAAACCCAAACCCAAACACCTACAAACCCAAAGTGATTGAGCATCACTGAAGAGATTGATCCTGCGTGGATCCGATGCTTGTTACCTTTGAAGACTGTGCTTCTTCCAGACGGTTAGGCGTCATGGTCTAGAGCATCCAAGAGGAATTGTGGATCGCCGGGTGACCGAGTTTGTGAAGGTTCGGAAGTCACCTGAGGACTTACCACGAGTGATTGGGCGAGGTCTGTGTGACCTTAGCTCAAGGAGAATACGGTGAGGACTGTGTGTCCGAGACTGTGTGTCCTCAGGTTTAAATACCTAGCCGCTCCAACCAGATGTACAACTAAGACAGCAGTTGGAACTGGTCTACCAAATCATTGTCTTCACCAAGCCAACTGGTTCTATTTCCTCAACTCTTTCATTTCCTCATTACTGTGTTGTGGGCTTGTTCATATCTGTGTTTGAAGACTTTGACTGAAGACTTTCGCAATTTCCTCAGTTCAATTTCTTCAGTCGGTTTGTCTTCATCCTGTGTTATCCTGTGATTACGCTTTTTGTACTATGTGCTTGTCTTCATTTCATCATGATGACCATGCTTGTCTCCTATTATGTTTACTTCTGAGTACTTATTCCGCTGCAAGTAGTTCTTCGCTAAGGAATTTCCTCACCCGCAAATTCCTCAGTGAAGAATTCATAAAAATCGCCTATTCACCCCCCCCCCCTCTAGTCGATATAACGCACTTTCACAATCAACATAATCAGCATATGTAGAGATACTAAAATGCACACGAACAGTACGTATTACCTTAACCTTGCCGCTGTTGTTGAACCATTGGATGTAGTAAGGATGTGGATGTGGTCTTGTGGTGAGAGATAGCTTCTCCACCATCTCCATGCTAGCCAAGTTGTTGCAGCTCCCTCCATCTATGATGACGCGAATACATTCCTTCACAACTCCCTTTGTATGGAATAAATTGTGCCTCTGATTTTGCTCAGCTTGTGTAACCTGCACACTCAAAATACGTTGAGCAACTAAACATTCATACCTGTCAGCATCTTCAGGAGCCATGTATTGCGTCTCATGATCAGAATTATCTCCACCGTGTTCTTCACGTGTAATAAGAGCCAAAGTCTCCTCATCATAGTCACTAGCAGACTCATACCCACCATCCTCAGTAGCAATCATCACACGCTGAGATTTGTATTCTCTCGCATAATGACCTCTTCCCTTACAACGACGACAAATAATATCACTTGTGTGGCCTGTTGATGCCATGGAAGAAGAAGAGCTCTCTACAGGCCTGGCAGGTGTGCTCTTGACAGATAGTGGTGGTTGTGCCTCCTTTCTTGTATCAAGGTTGGAGGTGGCACCTGATGGAGGTGATGGTGCAGTGGAAGTAGAGGATGCACGTGGTGTCCATGATGAAGGTCGACCTGCAGAAAAGTTAGTTCGCGCCAATTCTTGTCGATCCTGCACTTCACGTTCAGCTTTACAAGAAAAATGGAATAAACGAGTGATATTATTATAATCCTTATACTCTAGAATGGTCTGAATCTCTCTATTTAATCCACCCATAAAACGTGCAAGCATAGCTTCATTATCCTCGACAATACCACATCTAATCATGCCAGTTTGTAATTCCTGATAATATTCCTCTATAGAATTTTTTCCTTGTCTTAAACGCTGCAATTTTTGAAGTAATTCACGTTGATAATATGGTGGAACCCAACGAGTACGCATAGCAGTTTTCAAAGCAGCCCAAGTAGTTGGAATATTATTCGGATATAATCTACGATGTTCAGACCACAACACACAAGCAAAACTAGTGAAAGCACAAAGTGCAGCAGCAACACGTCTCTCCTCGGGATATTCTAAACATGTAAAAAGTTGTTTGGTTTCTAACTCCCAAGATGTATATATCAGGAACATATCTACCCTGAAATGGTGGAATATTCAATTTCAGTTTAGGAAGATGGTCATGATCTCGTACCTGAGGGAGAGCCCTACCATTGTGATTATTTGCATGTGGACCACCTGGCAGTTATGGTGCTGGTGGTTGCACGTAGTTCTGATTTTGATCAACCTCATCCTCGTAATCTCCCGCATAATCATCCTCGGCCTCATCAACAGCAGGAGCCACAGAAGTATCAACAGCAGCACCAATAGTTTGGCCAGGCTGAAGAAGGACACGGCTCGCTCGGCGGAGGGCTGTTTCGCAATGTGGAGGTAGTCGTTGTTGTTGTTGTTGCAGAGGTGCGGCAGGTGCAGCCGGTGGTGGAAGACGCGCAAGTAGTTCATTAAATCTGTTATCGAGCTTTGTTTCGAACGTCTTCTCAAGGCCAATGATCTTCTCCATGGCCTCTTCAAAATTGTTCAGCACATCTTGCACCTGTTCAGTCATCATTTGCTGAAACTTATCATGAAGCTCCTTGTTCGGTAAGTTCTCCCAGTCAATCTCGTCGGCTTGTGATCCTGGCATGGTTAGCAGCAATAGAAACACACAAGAATATGATCATACAGACTACTAACAAGTGGTGGTGGTGGGTGTCACAAATCCGTCAAGCAAATCTTAAATTCTTACCAGTTCTTACCCAGCAGCAGGCGGTGATCAGCAACCGATGTAGTCAAAACTCTCAAAGCTTGGATAGAGCGATTACCAGGGAGAGTCAAACGCATGATGTAGATGTATGTGGAGCTGGGAAGGCTTATAATATGGTAGCAAAAAGGGTCAGCAATAATCAATTCAGAGATGCAAAGTTGAATAAACGCTCAACGACGGTACTGTGCTGGTCCTAGGCTAGACCGTGCTAGAGACGCGAGCCTATAACACTAACAAAATCACGGCGCTGCACGTAAACAAGGGAAAAGCACACTCTGGAATTTTTTTTGCTTTGTTTTTTTTGCGCTCTTTTTTTTTGCGCTCCTCTTTTTTTTGGCGAAAAAACACTAAATGGCGAGTGTCTCAAAACTCTTCCCAGGTCAAAATGACAGGATGGGCACCAAATTTTTTGACTATTTTTTCGGAAGTCAGGGCTGCGACGACGAAAAAGTGCGACAAAAAATCACTATGATGGCACGTGGCTCAAAGACTCAGAAAAGCCTAAAAATAGGATAGGGAAAAAATATTTTTGGTCGCGGAAATTTTGGCCTAAAAACTACCCGGGGGTCTCCAGACTCTTTTTTTCGAGACCTACTCAAGCAAGGAAACACGAAACCGAAAATAGATGGATCTCGAAAACAAACCTAATATGAAAAGAACTCGGATTGGTGGTGGATATATGGTGGTAGGATATGGCAGCGGTGGTGGTATATGGTAGCGGTGGTGGTATATGGATACGGATCGGTGGTGGTATATGGATACGGATTGGTGGTGGTATATGGATACGGATTCAGAGCTGTGGCGGATAAGCGGTGGTGGTAGATGGCAGGGGCGATGATGATGGTGCAGCGGCAGCGTGACAACTTATGACCAGAACTCGAAACTCTAAAAGACTAGATTCTAAGACCAGCAACTTGACACGACAATGCAACCGCAAATTCAACAAAGCAAAAACCCTAAAAAGATTATGCAAAGGCTCAGATTGGTTCAGATATGATGAACTAACCCTAATTTTTTTGTGGCTTTTTCGTGGACTGTAGGTATGAAGAACAGACTCGATCTAAACTACGAAAACTGTAAAATCTCACCGAGCAACCTGGAAATCTGATACCACTTGATAGAGGCAAAGGTGTCCCGATGTTTCGATGAGATGGTGGCTATCGTTTTCTGTGGGAGTCTACCTTGACAATCCGACTATGAACGTGCGAGACGCCGCGCCTTAGCAATCGCTAAACCAACTTCCGAGGGTTATTGACCATGCCGGAGCACGATCAACCTGACCACGAGGGCCTGTTTCCTCCGAGCAAACGAAGAACAAGCAAAAACTAAGATTGCAATCTGGATATTGCGAATATAAGAGGAAAGCTTTATTAATGAAGGTGGGGTTCTGTGATGCCTTGGTCTAGTCGTTGAACACAAACGAAGTACGCGAAGTTGCAGCTATGGCAAACTTTTAATCTAAACAAAACCCAAATTCTAAACAGTGCCCTAAGGGCTGCATATATGGAGGAAGAGGGGGGAATTTCATGGCCCTTGGGGAAGGGGTCCGAAACAAACCCTATCTCTTGTTTCCCCACACATACGGACTCTAAAAACAGCATATACTTATGTATTTTGAAATTACATGGGCCTGGCCCAATAATAAGGTGATGCAGCACCTAGAATAGCCTCTGGACAAAATTTATGAAGTGGCATCTTGTATATTTCGTCCAAGGCTCATGTACTCCTTATGGTGGCTTCAAAGTCCTGAAATCATCACTTGTAACTCCGTTCTTGTTCCCCTTGCTCCAATGTTCATCCTTCTCCAAGCGAGGCCCTTCATTTGGAAGCAAAACAAATGTATCCAATTTAAGCATCATCATATTCTCATGAACATTAGAAACATTACCAAGAAACGAAAGTACCTGGTAATTTAATTGGCGTGCACGAGCTCTATTAATTGGTCCAGTATATGTACGAGTAGGGGCTGTGGGTATAACAATGGTATTGATGTCATCACATTGTGAGCTCCAGGCTTTGAATAATAATAAGCTTCGGTTAAAGAAGCCCCCAGGTGTCGTGGGGTGTATACATTTTAGGATGTGTACCCCTTAAGTGTTCGGCCTATCCAAACATACCCTGGGAATCGTACAAAAACAAGGAAATAAAAAGAAATGAAGAGGAGAAAAAACAAAAAAGACACATGGCCAAACTAATGCGTAGAATCTTCGGAGCCGAGCAGCGTTCCATGGATTAGGCTCTAGGCGATTATCCGATGCATTACGAAGGTGATAGGACCCTCCTGTGAGACCTTCATCTATAATAAAGGGGCCCACCCATTTTGGTTTGAGCTTGTCCTTCTTCTTCTCTGGGAGGCGTAGAACGAGTTCACCGACATTATAAGTCTTGGCCCGCACTTCTCTGCTTTGGTTTCGCCGAGCCTGTTGTTGATAAAATGCGGAACGGGCTTTTGCAATGTCACGCTCCTCCTCCAGGCCATCTAGCTCATCCTGCCGATTGAGCTCGGCCTCTCTCTCTTCATACATGCGCACTCGAGGTGAGTCAGGAATAATATCGCGGGGCAGGACAGCCTCTGCGCCGTACACCATAAAAAGGGTGTGTATTCGGTCATGCGATTGGGCGTAGTCCGCAGTCCCTAGAGTACGGAATCGAGTTCCTTGACCAATTGTTTATCTGACTCTTGTAGATCGCACTAGCCTGGGTTTGATGCCGCTCATTATCAGGCCATTAGCCCGTTCGATCTGACCGTTTGTTTGAGGGTGATATACGGAGGCGTAATCAAGCTTAATCCCAGATTAGCACACCAATTTTTTACCTCGTCGGTTGTGAAGTTAGAGCCACTGTCAGTGATGATGCTGTATGGGACACCATAACGGTGTACAACGCCGGATATAAAGTCGATCACCGGCCCAACTTCTGCCGTTTTTACTAGTTTGGCCTCTATCCACTTAGTGAATTTATCCACCATAACCAGCAAATATTTCTTCTTGTGGCTTCCCCCTTTAAGGGGTCTAACCATATCTAGCCTCCAGACCACAAAAGGCCGAGTAATGGGGATTGTTCTTAAAGCAGTGGGCGGCATATGACTTTTATTTGGCAAAAAGCTGACATCCTACACAGCGATGTACAAGGGCCTGTGCATCTGCTCGGGCCGTTGGCCAAAACAAACATGTACGGAAGGCCTTGCTTACGAGGGCCCGAGCTGCAGCGTGATGGCCACCAAGACCAGCATGTATTTCGGCCAAGAGCTGACGTCCCTCCTCTTCGGAGATGCATCTTTGAAGAACTCCAGTAGTACTTTTCTTGTAGAGTTCACCTTCGTGAACTTTGTAGGCTTTAGAGCGTCGAACTATGTGACGGGCCTCATTCTGGTCATCAGGGAGCTCCTGCCAATTAAGGTAGGCCAGCAAGGGTTCGGTCCATGGAGCAATGACAGCCATGATTACATGGGCGGAAGGTGTCATTTCGGTGCCCGAACCCCCGATGATATCAGAATTGTGTTCGGCATCTAGGGGTATGATCGACTCCGGACTAGTTTTCCGCTCTCGTCTTGCCATACCACGGATGGCTTGAAAAGCCTTTCCACAAAGGTGTTAGGCGGGATGGGATCGCGTTTAGCGCCCATTCGAGCAAGGATGTCCGCTGCCTGATTACTATCTCGAGCAACATGATGGAACTCGATCCCCTCAAACCAAGCTGATATTTTGAGTACGGCGTTTCGGTATGCCGCCATCTTTGGATCTTTTGCATCAAATTCTCCATTTATTCGGGATATTGCGAGGTTCGAATCGCCACGCACCTCTAGCCGTTGTATGCCCATAGAGACAGCCATTCAGAGACCATGTAGTAGTGCCTCGTATTCGGCCGCGTTGTTGGAGTCTGTATACATGATTTGTAACACATAGCGGACTGTGTCCCCTGTAGGAGATGTTAAGATGACACCAGCCCCCAATCCGGCTAACATTTTAGAGCCATCGAAGTACATTACCCAGTTGGAGTATGTGCTGTACTATTTAGGGAGTTCGGCTTCCGTCCACTCGGCGAAAAAGTCGGCCAACACCTGAGATTTAATAGCTCGGCGTGGCTTGTATGTTATTTCAGATGGTAATAGCTCGATGGCCCATTTGGCTATGCGGCCGGTGGCGTCCTGATTATTTATGATGTCACTGAGTGGTACTTCGGATGCCACCGTGATCGAACACTCTTGAAAGTAGTGCCGCAGCTTCCGGGATGCCATGAAGACCGCGTACGCTATCATTTGATACTGTGGGTATCGAGATTTGCATGGTGTAAGGACCGCCGATACATAGTACACTGGTTTCTGGAGTGGGAATTTGTGTCCCTCTTCCTCTTGTTCGACGACGAGTACGGCGCTCACTGCCTGGTGAGTCGCAGATATGTAGAGCAACATAGGCTCGCCAAAACATGGTGCGGCAAGGATTGGGTTGCTTGCTAACAAAGTTTTTATTTCTTCCAACCGGCTGTAGTCGCATCCGTCCATTCAAAGTGGTCGGTGCATCGGAGCGTCGGAGCAGTCGATAAAGTGGCAGCACCTTTTCTCCCAATCTGGAAATAAGCGGCTCAAGGCTGCCACGCACCCAGCTAGGTTTTGGACCTGCTTTAAGTTTGTTGGAGTTACCAATTGTGACAGGGCTCGGATTTTGGCTGGGTTCGCTTCGATTCCTCTATTGAAAACGATGAACCCGAGTAGTTTTCCGGCTGGAATGCCGAAGACACATTTTTCCGGATTGAGCCGTATGTCATATGTTCGGACGTTGTCGAATGTGAGGCGTAGACCGTCCACCAATGTTTAGTCTTGATGACTACATCATCCACGTATGCCTCCACTGTCTTGCCAATTTGCTTTTCCAGACATGTTTGAATCATGCGTTGGTAAGTGGCGCCAGCGTTTTTGAGCCCGAAAGGCATAGTGTTGAAGCAGAACGCCCCGTACGGGGTAATGAATGTCGTTGCGGCCTGGTCGAACTCCTTCATCTTAATTTGATGGTATCCGGAGTATGCTTCAAGGAAACACAATGAGTCGTGTCCTGCAGTCGCGTCAATGATTTGGTCAATGCGGGGTAGCGGGAAGGGGTCCTTAGGGCAAGCCTTATTGAGGTCTTTGAAATCGATGCAGAGGCACCAGGATCTATCCTTCTTCGTTACCATGACCAGGTTGGCTAGCCAGTCTGGGTGCTTGATTTCTCTAATGAACCCGGCCTCAACTAGTTTGGCTAGCTCTTCGCCCATAGCTTGTTGTTTGGGCTCGGAAAAGCGCCGCAGTGTTTGCTTGACTGGTTTGAACCCTTTTATTATGTTGAGGCTATGTTCGGCCAGTCGTGGTGGGATTCCGGGCATGTCCAAAGGATGCCAGGCAAAAATGTCCCAATTTTCGCGTAGGAATTCTCATAGGGCGGCGTCCATCATTGGATCCAGCTGTGCTCTAATGGGTGTTGTTTTGTTTGGATCCGTCGGGTGCACTTGAAATTTGACTATTTCATCTGCTGGTTTGAAAGATGTGGATTTCGGCCTCTTGTCGAGGATTACATCGTCTTTGTCCACTTTGGAATGCAGAGTGGTTAGCTCCTCGGCCGTGAGGGCCTCGGATAGTGCCTCGAGGGCCAAGGATGCGGTTTTGTTTTCGGCATGGAGTGCTATATCCGGATCACTGGTGATAATGATTACTCCGTTGGGCCCTAGCAATTTAAGCTTCCTATACCCGTAATGGGGGATGGCTTGGAAGCGTGCGAAGGCGTCCCGCCCCAAAAGGGCGTGATATCCGCTATTGAAAGGGGCTACGTGGAAGAGCGACTCTTCGGACCTGTTGTTATCATGCGTGCCAAATACTACCGTGAGTGTAATTTTTCCCGAGCATCGTGCTTCTCGAATGGGGATAATACCTCGAAAGGTGGTACTGCTTTGCTCGATGCGACTCTTGTCCATTTGCATTTTGTCGAGCGTATCTTCATAGATGAGGCTAAGTCCGCTGTCGCCGTCCATGAATACTTTGGAGAGTTGAAAGCCGTCCACAATTGGGTTTAAGACCAAGGAAGCTAGTGCTCGGACTGATCGGGCCCTTGGTTCGTCGTCGGTGGTGAAAGTTATTATCATATCGTTCCAAGGGTTCATTGCGGTTAATTGGTTGACTTCGACGAGGTCGTGGAGCGCCCTTTTGCGTCGATTATTTGAAGAAAAGGTCTTGAAGACCGTAAAGACATTGAGATCTTCGTCCTCCGAAGAGTGCTTCTCTCGGGTAGTATTGGTGAGGATAAGCTCGCCGCTCTTAGCCACTTGCCGGAGTACCCAACATGCCCGAAGGCTATGCGTTGGTTCGGTGCTCGGCGTCGTATGTATCTGACATGGCTCGTCGAGCAGTTCGTCAAGGACGGTTTTATATCCCGTGAAGGGCTTGTTTTTCTTGTCAACAGGCTTATGATCGGATGCCCCGTAAGGGTGCATCCGTTTTGCCCATCTGGTAGGCTGCTTAAAGGCAGGAGGTTCCCACCGGGCTGTGTGGGCTTTCCAGGCGCTTTCCATCGCGTGGTACTTCTGTACTATGTGTTCCAAATATGCAAAGTGCAGTATGCGGCAGCGGTTGATGGCATTGAGAATTCCCTCGTCCGTACAGTTGCGACAAAAAACTGAAACTGCGTCATCGTCGCAACCATCTTTAATCTTATTTTAAGAAGGAGGAACCTGGCCCAGAAGTGATGAACTATTTCTCGCGGTTGCTGCCGCACATACATTAGGTCACATATGTCTGGAGGCCCTGATTTGCTTGGGGAATATTGCTTGTGGTGGGTGGGTGGGCTAAAATCCAAACCCTGACCCACTATTGCATCCAGAGTTTGAAGAATCTCTGAGGTCACCAGTTCAGGATCAGTAAGGTCCTGAAGACTTCCGGGCTTAATGCCCAATCCTATGTTCGGAGGACATGAGGTATCTTCTCGAGGATGGGTATCCGGCTCACAGGGCTCGGAAATCCGAACATAGCTGCTGCTTAACTTAGGGGGAGAGGCGTTCTTAGCTCGTTCCTCAACGACCGCTACCAGATGGGTGACCGGTGGAGACTTGATTTCCCTCTGATCAGGTTTAAGCCCAATCCGATCATAGTCTATTGCGACCCCCAGGGCGGCGATGCAATCTAGAAGCTCGTTCAAGGACGAGACATCTGTTGGATCCATCTTTTCAGAGTGTTCGAGGCTGACATGGAGATGATGTTTGGCTATTGTGGGGGTCGTCGTTGGCTTGATGGCCGAGCGAGCGCCCATGGTAAAACCGCCGAGCTGGAGGACCTGTCCTGGAGTTAGGGCCCCTCCAGAAGTAATATTGTCATTAATGACAAGGGGAGCCATCGATCCTTCTTTCGACAAAACAAAGGTACTCTCAATGAAAGCACCAATGTCGGTGTCAAAACCGGCCGATCTCGGGTAGGGGGTCCGGAACTCTGCGTCTGAGGATCAAAGGTAACAAGAGACAGAGGGAACATGATGTTTACCCAGGTTCGGGCCCTCTCAATGGAGGTAAAACCCTACTTCCTACTTGATTGTCTTTGATGAGTATATGGGTTACAAGTGTTGATCTACCTCGAGATCGTAATGGCTAAACCCTAGCCGTCTAACCTATATGAATTCTGATAGCCTCTATAGACTAAACCCTTCGGATTATATATACACCGGAGGGGTACGAGTCGGTTTACAAGGGAAGGAAACAGTACATCCAGACTCCAATCTTGCCTTCCACGCATCCAAGAGTCCTACCCGGATACGGGGAATGATCTTCCGTTCTATCTTTACGGCCCATCAGCTCGGCCCATGTTTGAATAGGCCGGGCACCTGTGGACCCCCGTATATAAGTCTCCCTCAGTTGCCTCTAAGTGCTCGTGTGCCCAAACAACATAATTTTGTTTGAAATGAAGAGGTGCTAATTTCGAAATGAAGACGTGAGTTCATCGTTTCACCTCTAATTTTTTCCCACGGTAAGCAATCACCATTATACCACAGGTTTGATTTGCTGGTGCATTTCAGGTCTCGTGTGCTATATTTAAGCAATATTTGACATTTACCATGCATTTTGGAATCTAAATCAAATCCTAGCCAGAACTTTATGTGCAGATGAAAGGGATCGGGATTGTCGTTCGATCTGGGAGCATCCAACGGTGCAGACATACGATCCATGGGGTTTGGGTCTGCCTAATCATAACGCACGACTCAGATCGTGCGCGCAGCAGGGGGGCATCGGCTAGGATTTGGTAGGCACATGGCTTTTGTGAGTGAACCCTGTGCAATTTGAAAACATTTACATGAACTAACATCAGATTTTTGTTTGAATGAAAACATGAGTTCAACGTTTCGCCTCGAATTTTTTTCCACGGTAAGAAATCAACATTGTACCCTATGGTTCGATTTTCTCGTGCATTTGAGATCTCGTTTGCTATATGTGAGTTATTTTTTGCATCTACCATGCACACACACACACACACACACACATATATATATAGAGAGAGAGAGAGAGAGAGAATCCCAACTACACGTGGGTGTTAGCAAGATCATTTGTGTGTCGCTTTGCGAGTTTTCATTCATCGTCTGAGAAATGGGGAAAATTTCAAATAGTTCGGCCGTAGGGTGCGGCCATAGGCATAGGCCTTGTTGGTATTTTAATTGCAGGAAATGCATATAGAGTCCGGAAATAACGAAAATCGGTGTGTCACCGTGGCGTGCTCTCAGGATCCCGTGGAAAAAATTTGGTAAAGTTTGGCACAAGTTTTGATGCTCACACCTTCCAAATCGGAGCATCTCACAAGAAGGATCATAGTTTCCAAAAGGAGACGCGACAATTCAGACTCCAATCGTCGGTGACTACATCGACTCGCCTCGGATTTTTTTCACGGCAAACAATCATGGATATACCCTAGGTTTGATTTTTTGGCCCATTTTTCAGGTCTCGTCGGCTATATTTAAGTCATTTTTTGCATTTACTTTCCATTTAGTACATATAAAATCAAAACCGTACTACAACTGCATGTGGGTGTTAGTTAGCAAAAAAGTTGTACAAATCATTTGTGTGTCGCTTTACGAGTTTTCATCCATTATCCGAGAAGCGGGGAGAAGTTTCAAACATTTCGGCCGCGAGGTGCGGCCACCGGCGTAGGCCTAGTTGGTATTTTAATTATAGGAAATGCAGATGGAGTCCGAACATCATCAAAATTGGCGTGTGCCCGTGGTGTGCTCTCACGACCCTGTGGAAAAATATTGGTGAAGTTTGGCTCAAGTTTTGATGATTGCTCCTTGGAAACTGGAGCATCACAAGAAGGATCATGATTTCCAAAAGGAGACATGTCAATTCAAACTCCAATGGCTGGTGACTTCATTTTTGGCCTCATAAAAAATTTCACGGTACGCAATCACCGTTATACCATGGGTTTGATTTTCTGGCGCATTTCAGGTATCGTTTGCTATATTTAAGACGTTTTTGAATTTAACGTGCATTTTGTGCATATAAATAAAATCACAACCGAAACTACATGTGTTGTCGAAAGGGATGAGGATTGTCGTTCGATCAAGGAGCATCCAACGGTGCAGACGTACGATCCGTGGGGTTTGGGTTCTGGCCAATCAGAACACATGACTCAGATCGGGCATGCGGCAAGGGTGCATCGGCCACAGTTTAGTAGGCACATGGCTTTCGTGAGTGAACCGTGTGCAATTTGAAAACATTTACATGAACTAACAGCATATTTTCGTTTGAATGAAAACCTGAGTTCATTGTTTCGCCTCGAAGTTTTTTTTTCACGGTAAAAAATCACCATTGTACCCTATGGTTCGATTTTTTGGTGCATATCAGATCTCGTTTGCTATATTTGAGTCATTTTTTGCATTTACCATGCATATATATAATATATAGGGTGGGTCTGTTCTAATAACACCCCTTAAGAGTCTTATTCTGCTAACACATTCTGCAAACACAAATGGACTGACCCAGCGCGCCGACACGAACTCCACCCTCGATTAAATACTAAACCGCATGAACACATAGCCCACCCCACCGCACCTTCTCTCCTCCCTACCAACCCCCGACCCAACCACCTTCTTCCCTGAAAATCCCCCGGCCACGCCCCGCCATGCCTCTCCCTTGCCCCCCCCCCCCCGTCACTGCCGCACAGGGCCGCGCCCCCGCCATGCCTAGTACTTCTGGCAGCCAACCATCTTCCCGCCTCACCCCTCAAGCTACCACCTCCCCTCATTTCCCTCCTCAAAACATGTGTCGCCGCACAGGTCCGGGCCACCATCACTGGATTCGAGATGCGCCGCTGCCTTGCTCGGGCCGCACAGGTCCGGGGGTCCATGGGAAACAGCTCCCTGCGGTTGCCTGGTCCGGCTTTCTCGTGGCCGGGTTCTTCGCCCATGGCGCCCCTCCCAACAACTACCGACGGGATTCTCCTCTACCTCCCTGCTCCGAGTTCCCCACGATGGCGCGCCTTGATGGTCGCCAGATCCGGGCGCCTCCATCTTCCCTAGGTCACCAGCCTTGCCCTGCCTCGTGCTTGTTGCCGGATCTGGGGTCTTCGTCGCCCATGCGCACCGACAGCCCCAGCAGTCAAATGCGAGGCCTCGCCTCTGATCTGCAACCCCCCCCCCCCCCCCAAGGCAGTGCATTCGCCTTGTTCTCGCCAACTTCTGGGCAACAGCTGCCTCCCTCGAGCTCCTCCTTCCCCTCCATGGTGATGAGGGCACAAGCGGCCCGCTTAGCATGGATGCGTGAGCCCGTGCAGTGCGCCGTGCGCCCACGGCATGCAGTGCGGGCAATGACGTTGTGCGATTCATCGTGCTGTTCATAGGTGATTTTAGTAGTTTGTTTGCAGTTTGGTTTGCCGGGGTCTGGATCAGCCGCCAGAACCTTCTTTGCCCGCCAACCGTGCACCACTACGGGCTGCAAGGTCCAGTGCGGCTCAGTTGGTGCGCAAGTGCAGTTCTTTTCTTTTTCTGCATGCATGCTACATGTAATCTAGCTTTAAGTTTTGTTGGGAAATAAAATCTTCAGTGGTGCGGTACACTGTTAGGTTTGGTCCGGTTTGGTTGTGTGGATTCCTCTGTTCCCTGCATGGCAAAAAATGGTAATTCAGAAGTGCACTGAATTAAAACTTGCAGTGCACTGACCTTGCCTCCGCAATTACTGTCCGGTTAAAAAAAGGATGCAGTTTACAAAAAACCGCAATGTGGTTCCCTTTGCAAACTGTTGTGGTTCACTTCAAAACTATAATGTGGTTCCCTATGAAAACTCTTGTAGTCCACTTAAGGCTAAAAAAAGATGCAGCGAATGTGACAAAGAAATTCTATTTACTGCTTCACAAAAAGTTTGCAGTACACTAGGTGTTCGTAGCAGTCCAGACGTGTTAAAAAACATTTAGAAAAAAATAATTAAAAATGAAGTCCATTCAACTCGTGTCACGGCTCCCATTGTCATAAAAAAGAATGCAATTCTCATGTCTCGACCACGCAAATCCTGATGAATTTCAAATCATACAGTACACTAACATTGACCATGTGGTCCACTTAATCTTGTGAAAGAAAGTTAGAAAAAGGTAAAAATTTCATACGATTCACTTAGACTCGTGTATCAAGTGCAAAATGTTTTCCCCTCGCAAAAAAAAGTGCAAAATGTTTTCGTGTGTCTCAGAATTCAGTTGACTACATCAACACTGGCAGTGCTTTTGGTCCTCGGATGTTGTTCACTTTTGAGAGTGATGTTGTTCACTTGCCCCTAACATGAAAATGCAAAAAAATTATGAAACAACAAGATGGTAATGCTGTTCACTTTGATATATGTCGAGGCTCACTTGCTCTTGTCTTTGTGGCCCACTCTCTCTCATAAAAAAAGTTGAAAAAAAAAAGACCACAAAAACAAAAACTCGTATGGGAAAATTTACGTCCCACAAAAGAATCATGCATCGCACTTGTCGGTCTGATGAAGTACGGTTTTTAGTCTGAAAGTAGTGCGGTTTTCTGTCTGATGCAGTACACACGACGATTTTGGGTCGCGAAAAAACAGAGTGTCCACATTTCGTTAAAATCAAAATTGCTCTTAAACCGTAAGCAATCGGAGAGAGTGTTCTACATGAAAAAGTTGCGTCTCATCAATATCGATCCAACGGCTTATAATTTGAATCATTTCGACAAGTGGTTTGTACAAATTTCACGAAAAACGGCCGCTGCCTCTCATCGTCAGCACCACGATTTTCAAAATAAACTAAAAACCGTGAGGAATCTCAAAAACATTTCAACATATGAAAGTTGCGCCACGTCCGTAGCTTTCCAACGGCGTATCTTACGCTTCGTTTCAACAAACGGTTCAAAAACTGGAGCAAAAACTGTACCGAAAATTGTAAAAAATGGAAAAAAAACACAATTCCGCAATTTACTAAATTTAAAACTACTCTTAAGCTGTAACGAATTAGACAAAATAATAGATATGAAAAAGATGTGCCTCGATGATATCTTTTCGATGATGTATCATTCGCTTCATTCGGACGAGTGGTTTGGAAAAAACGCGGAAAAACTGCTCTTAAACTGTAACGAATTAGACAAAATAATAGATATGAAAAAGATGCGCCTCGATGATATCTTTCCGACGGTGTATCATTTGCTTCATTCCGACGAGCGGTTTAGAAAAAACGCGGAAAAACGCTCACTGCCACTCGTCGTGCGTCGCACCGTTTTTGAAACTGCTCTTATACCATGATGAATCTCGAAAAGTGTTCAACATGGCGAAGTTGCGCATAATCCAAAGCTTCTCAACAGTATATTACAAGCGTCGTTCCGATAAACTGTTAAAAACTAGAGCGAAAAAGGTACCGAAAAAACACCGCGTGCAGTTTTTTTCGACACGAAGTTCACTAGTTTGTGTATTGTAGTACCTTTGCTACTGATAGTGAAGTGCCCTCGCGTTGAATGGGCATTGCGGAAGTGTTAGCAGAATAACTATTCTGCTAATATTAGCAGAATAGACCGGCTGTATATATATATATATATATATATATATATATATATATATATATATATATATATATATACATAACCACTATTCTGATCACGGGATCAGAATATTATTCTGATCACGGGTTGAACTTCCTGAGTTACACACCTGAACTTCCCTCTGTAGGAACCCGACCTTCGGGCTATCTTCGCAACCGTGTCTCCCAGCGCGAATTATTCTGGTTAGTCGTGTTCTATATGATGTAGGTGTAATCTAGAAACGGTTTTTTACCAACTAAATGCCCGTTTTAAATAGGAATCTCGCTCGTTGGCGGATTTTGCTCTCGGGTCGTGATGAAATTGCGTTTTTTGCTATTTTACTGCCTGAGTTGTTTGACCTGAACTTCCCCCTGTGCTAGGTTGAACTTCCGCCAACATTGCCCAAATGGGGCTTGCGGTATACTGTTGGATAGCTGTGGACACCAGTATCATGACCCAAGTTAAATTTTTGGCAAAATGTAAGCGGTTTAAGAGCAGTTTTGAAAACCGTTTTTTCTTCATACAAAAAAAGTGAATCGTATTTTCAATCGCATTTCTAAACCGTTTATCGGAATGAGGCAAATAATATGGCATTAGAAAGCTGCTGCAAAACCACTCCTTCCACATGTTGAAAGCTTTCTCTAATTCCCTATGGTTACAGAGTAATTTGGAAAACTATAAAATTTCGCAAACCGAACAGCCGAGTTCATATTTTCGATGCCATTTCTAAAGGGCTAATCCAATTGAGGCAAATAATATGGCTTGGAAAGCTTATGAAAATGCGCTACTTTTTCATGTTAAAGTTTTTTCTAATTTTGAACGGTTTAAGAATAATTTAGAAAACGGTACAAGTTCCACTGAGTTCGTATTTTCGATCTATTTTTTTAACCGTTCGTCCGAATGCAGCAAAAGATATGGCATTGGAAAGCTTGAACAAATGTGAAACTTTTTCGTATATATTGTTTCTTCCAATTCATTATGGTTTTATGTCAATTTTGAAAATGGCTAAAAATGTATTTTCGCCGTAATTTTTACAAACTTTATCAGAACGGGGCAAATAATGTACCGTTGAAAAGCTACAGAGAATGCAAAACTTTTTCATGTTGATGGTTTTTTCGGATTCCTGGCCGTTCTCAAGTAATTTCAAAAATGGTGAGATCATGCATTCTGCCTTTATCGCGAAACAGATTCTTCGAAAATGCACCGTGCGAAGAACTTGAACTTCTCGGCGTGTGTACTTGAACTTCACTATGTTTTTCATGGGCTTTTTTTTTCTCGCAACTCTCCATCCACTCACAGGAATTGAGCAAAAGATATACCAATGGACAGCTGCTGTAAACACACAACTTTCTCATATTGATCATTTTTTCATACTCGCGACGATTTTAAAAGTTTTTCATCTGAAATTCATTCTGTGTAGTGTTGTATTTCATGCTGTTTTAACATTGAACTTCTGTGACATATTTTCGTTTGTAATTTTCTCATCAATTCGTCAGTGTTACACAAATGATATTCCTTTGTACAAACCTCTCTCACAATAATGTTTTTAACTTTCTCCAACCGAGGACTTTAACTTATAACAAAAAAATTGGACCTTGCCTTTTTACTCATTTTTCTCATACTAAATACACATCATGCATGAACTTTATCCATTTTTATAATTTGAATTGTTATTTTATCCTTTTGAAATCAAATTTCTCCCAAATAATATACTGAACTTCTTTGTGGATTGAGAGAATTATTTTAAAACACAAAAAAACAATTTATTTTTGTGTTTTTGAACATGGAAATACAAGGTGAACCTCTCTCGCAAGAATTTTTAAACTTCCCCCAATAGAGCACTTGAACTTCTTTCAGGAAACCTTTTAAGCTTTTATTTTTCTATACTTTTATTCTCACCTGAAATGCATTCCTTGCAGTACTTGAACTTCTCGTTGTCTTCACAATGACCTTCTGCCGCATTTTTGTGTATACGTCGAATTACACTCAATTGAAGGCCAGGCGTCATTTTTTGCCAGTTTTAAAACATGTAATTGGAGGTTGGACGTCCCGCAATATGAATTCTAAACCGTGCACGGAGGTGCACGTGAACTTCTTCCAACAAATCTGCATTTTATATACTTCGAACTTCTCTATTATTTTAGTTTCAACTTCTAGTCATATTCTTAGAAAGGAAATATGTTTTTAAATAAGTATCAATTTTTTTTGTAAATTGAACTTCATAGTTTTTTCTTAGAAACGGTAATAATTTGAGTTTCCCGTATATTCTAAGTTTTTTAAACACATTGAACCACTCTACCCTATTTATTTGAACTCTGTATTTTTTAGAAATGTGAAAGTTGAAGGTTTTGTAGAAACATCGAACTTCTTCGTTATTTCAAATTGAACTTATTGGTTTTATTCTTTAGTAATTGGAAAAATCTATTTCAAATAAATGTCAAACTGCTCCACTTTTTCCAATTGAACTTCTGGGCTTTATTCTCTAGTAACAAAAACCTTAGTTTTTTACATACATTGTAATACTCCGTTTTCAAAAATTGAACTTCTTGGGGGGAAATGCCCAAAATGTCATTGTTTTTTATTGTTTTTTCGAGCTTGTAAATCCTAGGTTTTAATATACTTTGACCTTCTGTGGTATTTTAATTTGAATGTCACTTTTTTATTTTTGAGTAAAGTTTTTATTTTTTATTTTTAAATAAACATAAATTTGACTAATTTTTTATTTTTGATCTTCATGGTCGATTCTTTAATAATAGCGGATATTTGAGTTTTTTTAAAGAATGTAAAATCCTAGTTTTATTAGTAAACATCGAACCACTTTGTTATTTTATTTTGAACTTCTGGTTTTTTAGAAAATGAGAAAAAAATTAAAACTTGTTTTAGTTTTTCCTTTTTTAACTTGAACTTCTTCATTTTATTATTTAGTAATGGGAAAACATCTAAGTTTTTTAACGATCGAACTTATCCGTAACTTTGAAATTCTTAGAAAAATATGGTTTTAAATACGCAAACAATTTTCTAGGTTTTTTAATTTGAACTTCTATGTTTTTGACTTTCTTGGTTATTTCATATTAAATTTCTAGGGTTGTCAGATTTGAACTTCTACGTTTTTTTGACCTTCTCGGTTTTCAAAATTCATTTTTGATAAACATTTTTCAATTGCTTTGTCATTTTGAGTTGGCCTTCTCTCTTATTTTTTAGAAACGCGGAAAATCTAACTTTTCAAAAAATTGGTTATTTTTTAGAAACGAGAAAATTCCAAAATTTAAAAAATGAAAGACGAGCAATTTCTTATATATCCTTTTTTAGATGACATCTCATTCACGTACGAGAAAGTAGTGCCTTAGCTTAGCTTTCTTTTTTTAACAAACGAGAAATTCTTCCGAGCTCTTTTGTTGGAATTTCTCATTAAACAGATGGAGGGCGTCAAAGTTTTCACATGCACACATAATTTGAACCCTCTCAGGATCAATATATGAACTTCTGTAGCTTATTTTTTCACTGAAATCTGAGCTGGTAATTTTTGTTTTCTAACACACGATATGCCACAGCAAAATGCTTTTTAAGTTAACACTAACTTTAAGTGTTCGAACAAGTTACATTTTTAATGTCCACTAATAAAACAGGGAGTCGCTCACTGATTAAATATTTAGAGATATATAAACTAACAAAAACCATATGCCTCGCGCATTCCTCCTTTGGTCGGTTAAGTCAGTAGTTATGAAGTGTTGTTTTTCTTCGTCAGTTTAGCTTCTCCATGCTTTGCGTTCTTGGGCGTGCACACCGCACACAGAAGCACAACAGCGGCGGCACACAACACACAGAATCCATTTCTTCACTGGACTTCTCTCCTTTTTTAATTAGAACTTCAGCAAAGCTCCATCCGTAGATGTCTGGCAGCACTGTCGGCTATGGATTATAATCAATTAGAGAGAGGGGGGACAGAGAGAAGTAGCACCACATGATAGACAAAAAAAATCGGGACGACACACAATCAACAGAATTTGCCGCAGCACCGGAATGGTGGAAGCAACATTTTCCCAAATGATTCCTTCCACTGTGAGATTCATTGAACTGCTACAAATTTTCAGCCAACTCTGTTTTGTTCTTGAAAACACAAAATAATTGAGTTGATGTGGCTGGGCGGTCTGAACTGAATTTAAGTGATTAGAGGTGGTGGCAGCGTGGGGATCTTCACGGGCGTGCAGTACGACAGCATTAGGAGGCGCACTGCACAAGTATGTACTGCAGCGACCTGGTAGTCGGCGGCAGTGGCAGGGCATTTGGCCGGCGGTTGGGGAAGGCGCTCTAGTGAGGGGTGGTGTAGGGGCAGGGCCATGTATCCAGAGCTAGAGCTCCACCACCGGATCTGCGCGTGCTGCAGCCGCACGATGCACCGACACCGAGAAGAGGCGAGGGTAGGAGAGGCTGAGAGCCAGCCTCAGCATCAAGAGGGGAGGCTGATCCGAAGGGGCCGGCGGCGGGAGGCGCAACGGGGTCGAGCGACAGCGACGGGGTCGGGACGGCCGGCGGCAGGAGGCACGTTGGGGTCGGGGGCGATGATGGGGCCTGGGTGGATGGCGGCGGGAGGCGCGTCGGGGTCTAGGAGCGGCGACGGGGCCGGGTGGTCGGCAGCGGCGCATGGGTAGTGGGAGGCATGCCGGAGCCAGGGGTCGGCAGCATGAGGTTGGTCGAGAGGATCGTGGGTGGTTGCGGGGGGAGGTGGGCGTTGAGGGAAGGTGTTTTTCTTTATTCTATTTCGCGATCTCGGGAGCATCTGATCGGGCCCTATATAGGGTGTCGTGATCCAAATAGCTATTCTAATCCTAGGATTAGAATAGTGTTGTCCTATATATATATATACACACACACACATACATACATAAACACTATTCTGATCACGGGATCAAAATAATATTCTGATCACAAACTGAACTGCCTGAGTAACCTGCCTGAACTTTCCTCTGTACGAATCTGACCTTCGGGCTATTTTCGCAACCGTGGCTTCCCCCGCGAATTATTCTGGTTAGTCATGTTTTATATGATGTTAGTGTAATCTAGAAACGTTTTTAGCAACTAAATACCGGTTTTAAATAGGAATCTTGCTCTTTGGCGGATTTTGTTCTCAGATCGTGATGAAATTGTGTTTTTTGCAATTTTACTGCCTGAGTTGTTCGACCTGAACTTCTCCCAGTGCTAGGTTGAACTTCCGTCAACATTGCTCAAATGGGGCTTGCGATATACCGTTGGAAAGCTATGGACACCAGTATCATGACCCAAGTTAAATTTTTGGCAAAATGTAAGCGGTTTAAGAGCAGTTTTGAAAACCGTTTTTTCTTCATACAAAAACGTAAATCGTATTTTCGATCGCAATTCTAAACCGTTTATTGGAATGAGGCAAATGATATGGCGTTGGAAAGCTGCTGTAAAACTGCTCCTTCCACATGCTGAAAGGTTTCTCTAATTCCTTATGGTTAAAGAGTAATTTGGAAAATCGTAAAATTTCCCAAACCGAACAGCCAAGTTCGTATTTTCGATGTCATTTCTAAACGGCCTATCCAATTGAGGCAACTGATATGGCGTTGGAAAGCTTATGAAAATGCGCTACTTTCTCTTGTTGATAGTTTTTTCTAATTTTGAACGGTTTGAAAGTAATTTAGAAAAGGGTACAAGTTCCACCAAGTTCGTATTTTCGAGCTAATGTTTTAAGATTACGTCCGAATGCAGCAAATGATATGGCGTTGGAAAGCTTGAGGAAATGCAAAACTTTTTGGTATATTATTTCTCCCAATTCATTACGGTTTTATGTCAATTTTGAAAATGGCTAAAACGTATTTTCGCTGTAATTTTTACAACTTTTATCGGAATGGGGCAAATAATATACCGTTAAAAAGCTACAGAAAATGCGAAACTTTTTCATGTTGATTGATTTCTCTAATTCCTAGCCATTTTCAAGTAATTTCGAAAACGGCGGGATCATTCGTTCTGCCTTTATCGCGAAACAGATTCTTCAAAAATGCACCGCGTGAAGAACTTGAACTTCTCGGCATGTATACTTGAACTTCACTCTGTTTTTTCACGTGATTTTCTTGCTCGTAGCTCTTCATCCACTGCTCGTAGCTCTCCGTCCACTCACTGGAATTGTGAAAGTGATATACCAATGGAAAGCTGCTGTAAACACGCAACAATCCCGTGTTAATTATTTTTTCATACTCGTGACGGTTTTAAAAGTTTTTATCTGAAATTCATTCAGTGCATTAGTTGAACTTCTTGCTGTTTTCACGTTGAACTTCTGTGATGTATTTTCGTTCGTAATTTTCTCATCCATTCGTTAGTGTTACACAAATGATACTCCTTTTGTACAAACCCCATTCACAATAATTTTTTTCACTTTCTCTGACCGAGGAGTTGAACTTATAACAAAAAAATTAGTATTTGCTTTTTCATTCTTTTTTAATACAAAATGCACACCGTGTAGTACGTGAACTTCTGGCAGTTATCAATCGAACTTCTCTCGGTTACGTGAAAATATCTAGTTTCTTTTATAAATATTTATCTGAATTTCTTAATCCTTTTTTATGAATTTCGAAGCGCTCTATGTTTAAAAGTTGAACTTCTTGTTAATTTATTTTTGAACTTCTTGTTTCCACTCTTTAATAACGAGGAAAATCTGAGTTTTCTATAATCATCGAACTTCTCCATCTTTTTAATATGGACTTCCTGGTTTTATTTATTTATCTTTTTATGAATTTTGAAGCACTCTATTTTTAAAAGTTGATCTTCTTGTTTTTTTTTAACTTTTTGTTCCCACTCTTTAATAATCAGCAAAATCTGAGTTTTCTATAATCATCGAACTTCTCCATCTTTTTAATATGGACTTCCTGGTTTTATTTTCTTAATCTTTATAATTTGAATTTTTAATTTTCTTTTTGAAATCAAATTGCTCCCAAATAATAACTGAACTTCTTTGTGGATTGAGAGAATTATTTTAAAATGCAAAAAACAATTTTTTTTGTTTTCGAACATGGAAATACAAGGTGAACATATCTCGCAAGAATTTTTGAACTTCCTCGGACAGAGCACGTGAACTTCTTCAAACAAAACTTTTAAGCTTTCTTGGATATGATTTTTGATTTTTTGAAAAAAATTAAAGAACGACGTTTAAAAGCTTTCCTGGATATGTTAAAACTTATTTTTATTGACCGATGTAGACCAAAATTTTAAACCGTTTAACGAAATAGATCGTATGATTTTTTGGAGAGAGTTTGAATAGGGAGAAACCTTGGCATGTAGAGAGTTTTTCAAAATTCATTACCGTTTATGAGTTGTCTTTAAAAATGCCCAAAATAACGTTGGTTTTTGTTTTCGAACTTGTAAATCCTAGGTTTTAATATACTTTGAACTTCTATGTTATTGTAATTTGAACTTCACATTTTTATTATCAAGTAAAGAGTTATTATTGGTTTCTAACTAGACATCAAATTTCACTCTCTTTTTCAATTTGAACTTCAAGGTTGATTCCTTATTAATAAAGGATATCTAAGTTTTTTCTAAATGGTAAAATAATACTCCCTCCGTCCCAAAATTCTTGTCTTAGATTTGTCTAGATATGGATGTATCAAGTCACGCTTTAGTATTAGATACATCTGTATCTAGACAAATTTAAGACAAGAATTTTGGGACGGAGGGAGTAGATTTTTTAATAACATAAACCCACTTCGTATTTTTAGTTTGAACTTCTAGTTTTTTTTAAATGGGAAATACTTTTTAACCTTTTTTAGTTGTTCCTTTTATTTTGAACTTGAACTTCTTCGTTTTATTCTTCAGTAGCAACAAAAAATATGAGTTTTTATAACATTCGAACTTCTCTTTTTTTTGAACTTCTTAGAAGAAAATATGGTTTTTAAATAAGCATCAACCCATTCTTTTTAAATTGAAGTTCATAATTTTATTTTTCTTAGAAACAAAAAGAATTTTGGGTTTTCCTTATACATCGAATTACTTCGGGTTTTTTATTTGAACTTCTTGATTTTATTTATTTGATAACAAAAAACTAATTTTGGTAATAAACTTCAAACCACTCTGTTATTTAAAGCTGGACTTCTACTTTTTTTAAATGGGGAAGTCCATAATTTTTTGAACAAATGAATTGCTCTGTTATTTTAATTTGAGTTATTTTAGAAGCGTGAAAACTATGTTTTGGTTACAAAAATCGAACTACTGTGCTATTTTTAATTTGAAATTTTTGGTTATTTTTTTTAAAAGAAAGGGCGAAAATGTATGGGATTTTTATACAAAAAAATGTGTGTACCTTTTGTGTTCTCATTATTTTTTGAATTGTCCATATTATTGAATTTGAGGTTCCATAGTTCACATTTTTTTTGTACGGAATTGTCCAAGTGCACACTCTATTTTTCTAACATGAACCCTCACCCACCCATCCGTCCCGATGGATTTCATATTTTATTTTGTATTTTTGTGTTTCATATTTTATTTTGTATTTTTGTGTTATCACAAGTATACAGAAGAGTACTCATTTGACAGAATGTAGCTGCTTGCCACAAACATTTTTTTAATCATTTTTTACATTCTCATATTTTTTTAATTTCTTTCCATATGAACTGATGAAGTTTTGGTGGGCGAACCTGTATAGTTTTTGCATTGGTTTGCACGTTGAACCGCGTCATCTTTAGAAATTTAACTTCTCATTTCTTTTAGACATGTACATGTTTTACAACTTAAAAAAGAGACACCTAGTCTGAAAAACTAGTGGTCAGTTCTCAATTGAAAACGTGGTGCCTTCTTCGCCACATATTCCAATCTTATGATCTCACTGTTGCTATGCGCTCTCATCTTCTCTCTCTCTCACTCTCTCTCTTTGACTTTTCTTTACTCTTCACTGTACTATGAAATACACAGTACAAAACAGTAGCAGTTTGATCTGAGAAAAGGGTCTGACGTAATTTCTTGCTGCTGCTCGATCCTTTGGTGGATGAAGCAAGGAGCAGCATGCTAGCAGGGGAGGCCATTCACTCGCCTCTAGCAACAGCCCAAATGGCAGCAAGCAAAGCCAGGAGCAGCTCGATGCCATAGCCTCACGAACGGGGGAAGGTGCCAGGTAAACACAAGGAGGAAACCACGAAGCGCCGTGTGCGGCAACAATGAGAGACGTCTGGGAAGGTTAACGACATGCGCCATGGAAGGTCGATGAGACACGCCCAAGCAGGTCACGAGCAAGTCAACAGAGAATTCCTCCACATTAGGTAAGTACTAATGCACATCAGTCGCACGCATACGCACCATGTACACACAGTTGTTCTGGTTCACGAGCCATGAGAAGGTAGGAGCGCTGGCTTAAGGGAAGGTCGGGTTGGGCGATTTTTGCAGGCGACAGCCGGAACCAGGGGCCTGCTAAGAGCCGCGGCGCAAGCAGAGAGAAACGAACTCGTGCGTCAGTTCAAGGGGAGTGCGTGCGGCCGTCCGAGGTTGGTTGTTGGCAGTGCGGCAACTAAGCGGTGCCGGATGGAGCATGGCGGCGCAGAAGATTGTCGGCAGCAGGGGGAATTCGAGAGCCTGTAGCTCGAGAGGGAGGGGATCCAGGCGGCGTGGAGGTTTGCTAGATGGGGCGCGCCGGGATCCCGCACGACAGCGGGGCACGGGGAGCTGATGGAGCCGATGGAGTCGCCGAGTAGGATCGCACACGGTTGGCGGCACATTGCCGGAGTCAGTGGCGATGGAACTTCGAGGAAGCGGATGTGCGCACGAGAATCCGGCGATGTGCGCACGGCATCAGCGGGGAGGAAGGAGGAGGTCGAGTGGAAGGGAGGGGTGGGCACGGCGGCGGCCGGCGGCCGACGGGAGCTTTGCCGGCTGAGGGCGGCGGCGCGCAGGTGTGGAAGTGGGCCGGCGGTTGTGGGGCACGGTCGCGGTGGGTTGTTGGCCGGAGCTCGGTGAATAAGGTGGACACGGGGGCGTGGGACAGGGCGGCGGCGTACTTGAAGGCAGGTAGGTGGGGCATCGTGGGCGGGGTCGCAGCACACCGGGAGGCGGGGCGGCGTGGGCTGGGGCGGCGGCGCGCCGCGGGGTGGGGCGACAGCGTGGTCAGGGGAGGAGGGAGGAGGATTGGGGAAGAGTGGGTGGGACAGTTTTTCTTTTCAGAGTTCGGGAACACCTCATCGCGACCTTATAGGCCGTTGTGATCAGAATAAGTATTATAATCCTCGGATCAGAATAGTCCTACTCTATATATATAGGGTGGGTCTATTATGATAACACCCCTTAAGAGTCTTATTCTGATAACACCCACCTTATTCTGCACATCCACCACCAGATCGCCGCCACCCCTCCCCTTCCCGCCTTCTTCCGCGGCAGCGGCCTAGGAGTATCACCGCCCCTCCCCTCCCTGCCTTCTTCCGCGGCAGCGGCCTGGGAGCGCCGCCGTCCCACCCCTCCCGGCCTTCTTCCGTGGCAACGGCCTGGGAGTGATGCCGCCCCTCCCTTCCCTGCTTTCTTCCGTTCCGGCGGCCTGGGAGCGATGCCGCCCCTCCCCTCCCGGCCTTCTTCCGCGGCGGAGACCGGCAGCGACGCTGCCCCTTCGCTCCCGGCCTTCTTCCGTGGCAGCGGCCAAGCAGCGACGCCGCCCGTCACCTCTCGACCTTCTTCCGCGGCAGCAACCGAGCAACACCTCCCCCGCTCGCATATCGGCCTTCTTCCACGGCAACAGCTCTGTAGCACCGCCGCCGAACTACTCCGGGCCTTCAATTACCTGTACTTCATCAGATGTGGATTGGTGCTGCCTCGACATCCAACCAATTCCAGCAAGGAGGACTGTGCGCAAGGTTCCTTCATCCATGGCAGCTTCTTGGATTAAGTCTGCAACGACCTTCAGAGCAAATCCTCCGTCTCCGCTCACCTTGAGCAACATCCAGACCGCTCATAAACTACTGAAGGGCAAGTGGACTGCACAGGTGAATGCAAAAGTGATGCAGACGAACGAGAAGGGAACTTCCTCCTGCAAACACAAGAAATCACTCCAACACGAGGTAAGCAGTACACTTCCTCAACCATCTCAGTTAACTTATTCCGACAAAGCAGTACACGCAGTCTAGTACGCCTCCAAAAACGACGCAGTGCAGTTACTTCAGTTCGCGGTGGAAAAAATGCAGTGCACTTGCTCGGTTATGCAGTACAGTTGTATAGGTTCACTACGGACAACGATGCAGTGCGGTTACTTCAGTTCACCTTGCGGGGTGATGCAATCAGCATGCGTTAGTTCGCAGTACCATTTGAAACACATTGCAGTTTGTATGGTTCAGTTCATTTTGCCTGACAATGCAGCTCGGCCATTTTGTGCAGGAAATGACGTTCAGCAGATACAAAATGCCGCGCATAATTGACAACCCAGGGAACAAGAACTTTCAGAAGAATAAAGCTTCTTCTCAAAGAGACACTGGCTGGATTACCCCTGAGATTCCTCAAGGATTCTTCACGATAGCAAACAAGGTGCAATACTCTCCGGAAGAAGATTTTTTCCAGGGAGAAGAGGTAGTCGAGGATGACAACGATGTCACCTTCATCTGGGACGGCACTCACCGACAGGATGATGAAGATGACGACGATGAAGATGAGCCAATAACAGTTCTCAACCCAGAGTGCAAGCACGAGTTCAGTACATTTGGACAGCATGTCCGAACAAACAATCATGATGCCGTTGAACATGATGTTGCAGTAGATGATGATTATGATGATGTGCCGCCACTACAAAAATTTCAAACCAATCCAGTGAGACATTGCCACAACACTAGATTACCACCGCGTGCACCTGCTGCACCACAACACATAGCTCAGCGTCCACCTGCTGCACCGAAAAATAGAGCTCCAAGTAGACCTGGTGCATCGACTTCGACACTGCAACCACCAAGGGTGCCTCGGTCAGAAGTCAACGGCAGGTACAAATCCTCCTCACTATTGCCGCCACGAGATCCTCAACTACACAGATCTGCTATAACCCCGCCATGTCCAATACAACCCGGCGAGCTGCAAACGCCATCGGGTGAACGACTCTACACACATGTAAGTTTATGTCCTGAAAAATAATAATATTTGCAGTCCATTCAGATAACATTGCAGTGCACACTGATATTTCTTGTGAGGTTTGACCTAACATGTAATACAGTCGATTCTTCTGAAAACTTAGGAACATTGCAATGCTTTATTAAACTCGTATGCACTCCTCGTATTTAAACAGAACAAAACACTTTATCTCATAGAGCATTGCACTTGATGCAGGATAAAAACATGCCGCTGAACCTCATATCTGCCGCTGGAATGAAGTTCACCACGTATGACAAAGCATGGGACTTTTACAACACTTATGCAAGATATGCAGGGTTTGGCATACTCAAGAGGGCAAAACACAAGACAAATGCCTACATTGTCTACTCAAGAGAAGGGACGCACAAGCAGACTGTGTCAGATTATGACCGGAAACGTGAGAAGACATCAAAAAGGATTGACTCCAAGGCAAAAATTAGAGTCAAAAAGAGGAAGGATGGCAAATTTGTGATAGAAATGGTTGAACTCAACCACAATCACAAGATGCTGGAAAGCCCCGGGATGCTTTTGCACATGCGATCGCACAAAAGAGACAATCCTTTGATTGACTAGTTAGTGGAAGACATGCAGCTGGACAACCACACACATGCTCAGATGATGTCAACACTGTCGCATATGTCCAGTGGTCCTTGGTACATGGGACATACTACCCGCGACTGGGTAAACAAGTAAGCACATCACAGAGCATATCACTTGAGCATTATGTTGGTAATTATTTCTTGTTTGATGAGATGAGTTTGTGTTGCGTTTGAAATGCAGGAAACAGAAGTTTGCCGGAGAAGAGTCCCAAGATGACGTCAAGAAACTTCTGGATTTCTTCAAGAAGATGCTAAAGATAAACCCAGAGTTCTTCTTTGATTATGACGTTGATGCAGATAACCGTGTAAGAAACGTCTTTTGGGCCAACGCAAGTTGCAAAGGATCCTATGAAGATTTTGGAGACTGCATTACATTTGACACGACATATAAAACTAACAAATTCCACATGCCGCTGGGAGTCTTCGCGGGAGTGAACCATCATCTACAGAGCACCATATTTGCTGTCGCCCTCGTGCGAGATGAAACAATACCATCGTTCGAGTGGGTTTTCAAAACATTTTTGAGGTGTATGAACAACAAGCCGCCAATCTGCATGCTCACAGGTACAAAAAAACAACACCTGTATACTTATGTTTGTTTGGTACACTTCTATTTCTTCCTTCTCTCTTATACACAAACAACTTATTAAAAAACACTATTTGTGCCTTCTCAGACCAGTGTTCTTCGATGAAGGCAGCATTAAAAACTATC
>NC_057811.1:226212625-226221610 GCF_018294505.1 Triticum aestivum | reverse complement strand
AATATTTTCTAAGTCCTGTTAATTCATCAGCATGTGCCTCGGTTCCCGATGCTATAACTCTGTGCATGTAGCTCCGATTCGCGCGTGTAATATGTCAAATTCTTCGCCTCATGATGCTCTTCATTTGCTTCAATTGCACCATGTTCATTAGAGGTCATCTTGATGCCCAAATCTTCGTTGGAAGAGGGCTAGTTGCTGTTATTCTCTGGTTCTTAGCAGAACTTGGAGATTTGTCATTTTTGTATCTTTTATTCTGTGCATCTTTTGAGCATGAGCTCTACATGTGTTTTGAAGTATGCCATGCCATCTTTCAAGTGGTGTAGTCCATGTATTTTTTTGATCTCTGTGGTGACTAGAACAAGCATGCAAAGTAGGCCCCGTAATATTTCTGATTTCAGGGACTTAGTGATTTCTCTAAGTCTTCGTCTGCTGTAATTTGTTGCCATATAAACTTGATGCTACAGAGAGATCCAAGCATATTTTGGAGATGTTCAGTAAGGATGTTTTGTAGCTATAGTTGTAGTTGATGCATTCCTGCAATTGTTTGCAATTTTAGAGTACCGTAGCATGACTCAATCTTGCTCTACTTTTGCTATAAAATATTTCTGGCAGATTCTTAACATGATATGCATTTTTGGCCAAGCTTATTGTAGTTGACCCATACATGCTATGCAATTGTTCTTGCCATGGATAGCTTCATAAGCATGCTATCTTGCTGTTTATCGCAGATTAGTGTCATTTTTGTTTTGCTTGCCATTTGCAAACCGTGCATCCGATTCCGGTGATCTTTATATCGATTTCGACCGAAATCATCTCATCTTTCCAGTGGCATGCTTGGTTTGCCAAGTTACTGCCATGTTCATCATTTTTCTTCCGGAGCACGCATACGCATCGCATATCATATCTTGCATATCATACATGTTTTGCATCATGTTGCTTGTGCATTTCTCGTTGTTGATTGTGGTTCCGTTTGTTTGTGTTCTTGTCTTGGGTAGAGCCGGGAGACGAGTCCATGAACGAGGAACCTGTCGAGTACGCTTACGAGGATCAAGCTTTCGTCATCTCTGAGAATCTTGCAGGCAAGATGACCACCCCTCGAAATCACTTCTATCTTTGCTATGCTAGATGTTCGCTCTATTTCCATGCTCCGCTACCTATCACTTGCTATATTCATGTCTCCCATTTTAGCCATGTCAGCCCTAACCATCCTTTCCTAGCAACCCGTTGTTTGGCTATGTTACCGCTTTTGCTCAGCCCCTCTTATAGCGTTGCTAGTTGCAGGTGAAGTTGAAGTTTGTTCCATGTCGGAACATGGATATGTTGGGATATCACAATATCTCTTATTTAATTAATGCATCTATATATTTGGTAAAGGATGGAAGGCTCGGCCTTATGCCTGGTGTTTTGTTCCACTCTTGCCCCCCAAGTTACTGTTATACCGGGATTATGTTCCTTGAGTTTGCGTTCCTTACACGGTCGGGTGATTTATGGGACCCCCTTGACAGTTCGCCTTGAATAAAACTCCTCCAGCAAGGCCCAACCTTGGTTTTACCATTTGCGACCTATACCTTTTTCCCCCGGGTTTTCTAGAGCCCGAGGGTCATCTTTATTTTAAACCCCCGGGCCAGTGCTCCTCTGAGTATTGGTCCAAAAACTGTCAGTCGCCGGTGGCCACCAGGGGCAACTCTAGTCTGGACTATCGGAAGCTTGGACAATCCGGTGTGCCCTGAGAACAAGATATGTGCAGCTCCTATCGGGATTTGTCGGCACATTCGGGCGGCTTTGCTGGTCTTGTTTTACCATTGTCGAGATGTCTTGTAAACCGGGATTCCGAGACTAATCGGGTCTTTCCGGGAGAAGGTTTATCCTTCGTTGACCGTGAGAGCTTATGATGGGCTAAGTTGGGACACCCCTGCAGGGTATTATCTTTCGAAAGCCGTGCCCGCGGTTATGAGGCAGATGGGAATTTGTTAATGTCCGGTTGTAGATAACTTGTCAGTTGACCCAATTAAAATACACCAAGTGCGTGTGTAACCGTGATGGTCTCTTCTCGGCGGAGTCCGGGAGGTGAACACGGTCTGTGTTATGTATGACGTAAGTAGGTGTTCAGGATCACTTCTTGGTCATTGCTAGTTGACGTTCGTTCCGTTGCTTCTCTTCTCGCTCTCATTTGCGCAAGTTAGCCACCATATATGCTTTTGCCGCTGCAGCTCCACCTCTTTGCACCCTCCTTTCCTACCAGCGTAAATAGTCTTGATCTCGCGGGTGTGAGATTGCTGAGTCCCCGTGACTCACAGATTCTACCAAAACAGTTGCAGGTGCCGACGATGCCAGTGCAGATGATGGCGTCGATCTCAAGTGGGAGTTCGACGAGGAGCGTGGTCGTTACTATGTGTCTTTTCCTGATGATCAGTAGCGGAGCCCAGTTGGGACGATCGGGGATCTAGCATTTGGGGTTGTCTTATTTTCATCTGGATTTTGACCGTAGTCGGTCTATATGATTGTATTTTGGATGATGTATGATATTTATTTATGTATTGTGTGAAGTGGCGATTGTAAGCCAACTCTTTATCCCATTCTTGTTCATTACATGGGATTGTGTGAAGATGACCCTTCTTGCGACAAAACCACTATGCGGTTATGCCTCTAAGTCGTGCCTCGACACGTGGGAGATATAGCCGCATCGTGGGCGTTACAAGTTGGTAATCAGAGCCATCCCCGACTTAGGAGCCCCCTGCTTGATCGAACCGCTGACGTTGTTGAGTCTAGAATAAAAATGTTTTGAGTCTTAGGATTATATATATCGGAGAGTAGGATTATTTTTACTCCTCAGTCCCTTCGTCGCTCTAGTGAGGTCTCCTGACGTAGAAGTTTTGACTATTCTCTCCTCAAATTTCACTAAATTTTTTTTAGGATCACGCGGGTATCTTGGAGTCGTTCCGATGGATTTGTGACGAGAACATTGTTCTTGGTGCCTCCTGTCATTTAGGGGTTGTGGCAGTGTCCCGGGGAGTTGAGCTCCGAGGTGTTGTCGTCACAATTTTATCGTTGCAGTTCTGGAATACCTGAGCTTCGCCGACATCGAAATCTCTTTTATGCAGTTGTTGGTGAGATCACCTCGACGCCACCCAGTACTGGGGCGGGAGTTCGGGAGTATTGCCATAACTTGTATAACGGATTTTTTTCGAAGGTTGAGGTAAACGATTTCCGAAGATTTCTTGGTTATGTGTTGACGGATGGATATAGCTGGATCTAGGGATTGTTAGTTTGGGTGATATATTTTGTGTCCCCTGTATCCCCTACACCAGATTGCATAACCAGAAAGTTTCGGGAGTTTATAAGTGGGAATTCTAGTAGCCTTAGGATATCTTTCCGACAGATGCATGATATGAGATTGGGGTTCGACGTCTAGTGGTCCGCCTGTATACGGTTGATTTTACAGTGGTCTCATTGTGTCTTAAAGAGTCCATGGCTTTGCCGACTCGGGGACGCTTCGTATGTCATGTGCACAGCCTTGTACATGATGGTGCTGTACGATTGAGCCCGTGTGGGCCCCACCACGAAAACTTCGGACGAAATATCTATCATATGTTTGTTCTGGCTTATTCTGCAAGCCAATACTTTGTTTTATTTTGTATTGTGGTATTCCAGTTGCTTCGAATTCATATGTTCATTCCATATCTTTTTCAAGTGGCTTCTCAACTTATGAAAGTGTGATGATTTACTACGGAATTCATTCGTTCATCTTCGTTCGAATGTTTATTGTGAAGACTATATGTTGCAATTTCTATCCGTTGAGTCTACTTATATTTTTGTCTATCAAGATGCTAACGGATGTCACCCTCTTCAGGATGGCTCCGCCAACGCGTCAGAATCCGGATCGCGCTGAAGGGAGTCAAGCGAACCCTCCGCTACCACCTCCACCTCCGGAGGCATGGCAAGCAATCATGGCAGCCACCAACGCCAATGCTCAGATGATTCTGCAACTCTTGCAAGAACGTACTCAAGGGCAAGGCAATCAAGGTCAAGGCAACAATCAGTTTCACTTTGCCACTCTCAACCAGTTTCTCGCAAATCAGCCCAAGTCTTTCAGCTACTGTGCCGAGGCCACGGATGCCGATGATTGGCTCGTGGACATCAACAAGCATTTTGAATGTAGCAATGTCAGGCCTGAGGACTTTGTCAAGTTCGCTTCTTTCCAGCTCAAGGACCAAGCTGCTGATTGGTATCAACAATACAAAGATTCCAGAGGAGGCCGTGTGATAACTTGGACTGACTTCTGTCGGGACTTCAAAGCGCACCACATTCCACAAAGTGTTGTTGAGAGCAAGCGTGAGGAGTTCCGCAATCTCAAGCAAGGAAACATGTCTGTGTATCAATACAACATTCAGTTTCAGAAACTTGCTCGCTTCGCTAAACAAGACGTTCCTGATGAGAAGAGCATGATCTATCACTTCAGAGGTGGCCTTAAAGAGGATCTGCAGTTAGCTCTCGTTCTTGTTGAGCCTACTCAGTTTGATCAATTCTACAATATGGCACTGAAGCAAGAGGCTGCTCAGCTCAAGTGTGAGGCTTCTAAGAAGAGAGTCAGAGACGCAGTTCAGTCTTCTTCTTCCTCACTTGTGACAGCTAAGCAACAGAAGTTCTGGTTGCCTCCTCCTCCTCCGTTTCGTCAGCCTTACCAGCAGAAGAACAAAGGTGGCCATGGTCCGTCCAACTCTTCCAAATCTGGCTATCAGAACAAGTCTCAGAATCAAGCTCCAAATTCCAATGCTCCTTATCACCGTCCACTCTCAGAGGTGACTTGCAACAAATGTCAGCAGAAAGGTCACTATGCTAACAAGTGCTTCAACCAGAGGCGTCTTCCTCCTCCTCCTCCTGTCAGATCTTCCAGCAATGCAGTAGTCAAGCATAATCCAAAGTTTGCAAAGGTGAACATGATGAATGCAGCTCAAGCGGAGGAATCTACTGATGTGATAATGGGTAATCTTCCTGTTAATGATATTCCTGCAAAAGTTCTTTTTGATACTGGTGCATCGCTTTCTTTCATATCAAGACCTTTTGCATCCAAGCATGATTTGCATTTCCAAGGATTGCCTAGGCCGTTAGCAGTTGTCTCTCCGGGCAAATGCATGAATGCAAGTTCCATGGTTCCGAATGTTACCATCAAGATGGGCGACTATAAATTTCAGTCTTCTCCAATTGTTCTTGGTGACTCGGATATTGATCTAATTCTCGGGATGGACTGGCTTTCTAAGCACAAAGCTCTACTTGAATGTGCTGCCAGGGAAATTCAGTTGACGCACTCGTCTGAGGATGTGATTATTTTTGCCACTCGTGATGAAACCATTCGGTTTTTCTCTCTCAATGAGAAGGGCGAATTGGATGCCATCTCTCAAATTCCAGTCGTTTGCGAGTATCAAGATGTCTTTCCAGATGAGCTTCCGGGTATGCCTCCGCACCGGCCAGTTGAGTTCGTTATCGAACTAGAGCCTGGTACTGTACCTGTTTGCAAGCGTCCATACAAGCTTGGACCTAACGAGCTAAAGGAATTGAAGAAGCAGCTCGATGAACAAGAACGTCTGGGTTTGATCAGACCGAGTTCTTCTCCATGGGGTTGTGGTGTTCTTTTTGTCAAGAAGAAGGATGGCACGGACCGACTTTATGTCGACTACCATCCATTGAACAAAAAGACAATCAAGAACAAGTATCCACTTCCCAACATCAATGAGCTATTTGAGCAACTCAAAGGAGCTAAAGTATTCTCGAAGCTTGACCTTCGTATGGGTTATCATCAGATTCGCATTCGTGAAGAAGATATTCCCAAGACAGCATTCAGAACAAGCTTTGGTTCTTATGAATATACTGTCGTGTCTTTCGGCCTTGTCAATGCTCCTCCGGTGTTCTCTCGGATGATGAATTTCATCTTCAACCCCTATACCAATGAATTCGTTCTGGTGTATCTCGATGATATCTTGGTCTTCTCCAAGAATAAGCAGGATCATGCCAAACATTTGCGATTGGTGCTCGACAAGCTCAGAGAGTATCAATTCTATGCGAAGTTCTCTAAATGTGAGTTTTGGCTAGATGAAGTTCTTTTCCTTGGTCACATCATCTCTGCCAAGGGCATCGCTGTTAACCCCGAGAAGGTGTCCGCAGTTCTCGATTGGGAACCTCCTCAAAATGTCAAGCAGCTCCGTAGTTTTCTGGGTCTTGCAAGCTATTGCCGAAGATTCATTGAGAATTTTTCCAAGATTGCAAAGCCTCTTTCCAACCTCCTACAGAAGCATGTGAAATATGTCTGGTCTCCTGAGTGTGACGTTGCTTTCAACACTCTCAAAGAGAAACTAGTCACAGCTCCTGTCTTGACTCCTCCTGATGAATCCAAGCCGTATGAAGTTTTCTGTGATGCTTCTCTCCAAGGTCTCGGTGCTGTGTTAATGCAAGAGAAGAAAGTTGTGGCTTATACTTCTCGGCAGTTGAAGCCCAACGAGAAGAACTACCCCACTCACGATCTTGAGTTGGCGGCAGTTGTCCATGCATTGATTACGTGGAGACATCTCTTGTTGGGAAGACAAGTGGACATTTTCACTGATCACAAGAGTCTCAAGTATATCTTCACTCAGCCCAACCTCAACCTCAGGCAGACTCGATGGGTCGAAATGATTCAAGAGTACAATCCGAGTATTGAATATACTCCAGGCAAAGCAAATGTCATTGCAGATGCTTTAAGCAGGAAAGCTTATTGCAACAGCTTAATTCTCAAGCCTTTCCAACCGGATCTTTGTGAAGCTTTCCGCAAGCTGAATCTCCAAGTTGTTCCTCAAGGATTTCTTGCCAACCTCATGGTATCTCCTACTTTGGAAGATCAAATTCGTGAGGCACAACTCCTTGATGCCATGGTGAAGAAGGTGAAACGTGGTATCGACAAGGGTCTTTCCAAATACAAGTGCTATCGCATTGATGACAGAGACACTTTGTTCTTCGAGGACCGGATTGTGGTTCCTAAAGGTGAGCTAAGGAAAGTCATAATGAACGAGGCGCACAATTCTCTCCTTTCCATTCATCCTGGAAGTACGAAGATGTATCATGACCTCAGGCAGTCGTATTGGTGGACTCGAATGAAGCGAGAAATTTCCCAATTCGTGAATGAATGTGATGTCTGCCGAAGAGTGAAAGCAGAACACCAACGACCAGCTGGTCTCCTCCAACCTCTTGCTATCCCAGAATGGAAGTTTGATCATATCGAAATGGACTTCGTGACTGGATTTCCCAAGTCCAAGCGCGGAAATGACGCTATCTTTGTTGTCATCGACAAGCTCTCTAAAGTGGCTCATTTCCTTCCAATCAAAGAATCCATCACAACAGCTCAGCTGGCAGAGCTCTACACCTCCAGAATTGTCTCCTTGCACGGCATTCCACAATTGATTTCTTCAGATCGTGGAAGTATCTTCACCTCTAAGTTCTGGGACTCCTTCCAGAAGGCCATGGGCACAAACATTCGCTTCAGCACAGCTTTCCACCCTCAAACTAGTGGCCAAGTCGAGCGAGTCAATCAATTCTTGAAGATATGCTCAGGGCTTGTGTCATTTCCTTTGGCATGAAATGGGAAGATTGTCTTCCATATGCTGAATTCTCCTACAACAACAGCTTCCAAGCGAGTTCGGGCAAGGCCCCATTCGAGATTCTCTATGGCAGAAAGTGCCATACCCCTCTCATTTGGTCAGAGACTGGTGAACGCCAACTTCTTGGCAATGACTTAATCACTGAAGCTGAAGAAATGTGTAAAGTCATCCGTGATAATCTCAAAGCCGCGCAATCGTGTCAGAAGAGGTACTATGATAGTAAGCATCGTGATTTGGCTTTCGAGATCGGAGACCATGTCTACCTCCGCGTCTCTCCAATGAAAGGCACTCGTCGCTTCGGTATCAAAGGGAAGCTTGCCCCTAGATACGTGGGTCCTTTCAAGATCATTGGCAAAAGAGGCGACCTCGCCTATCAACTTGAGCTTCCTTCCAACTTCGCGAACGTGCACGATGTGTTCCACGTGTCGCAGCTCCGCAAGTGCTTCAAGACGCCTGAGCGCACTATCGACTTCGAAGAGATTGACCTCCAAGAAGATTTGTCTTATCATGAGCACCCAGTTGCTATTCTTGAAGAAACTGAGCGCAAGACTCGCAGCAAGTCTATCAAATTCCTGAAAGTGAAGTGGTCGCATCATTCCGACCGGGAAGCCACCTGGGAACGCGAGGACCATCTCCGTTCCGAATATCCGGAGTTCTTTCAGTCCTAGATCTCGGTACGAGATCCTCTCGTAGTGGTGGAGTGTTGTAACACCCCGCATGTAACTTGCCATATTTGTAACTCCGACTCTTGCCATTTCCGGCTTTGTGATATGTTATTCCCTCCGTTGTCGGGTTTTGTCTTTCGTTTTGTATTTTGTCATGTCATGCATTTTCATATCATGTCATTATGTGCATTGCATTCGCATACGTGTTCGTCTCATGCATCCGAGCATTTTCCCCGTTGTCCGTTTTGCAATCCGGCGCTCCTATCTCCTCCGGTGCACCCCTCTAGTTTTCTTTCGTGTGCGTGTGTCAAACTTTCTCAGAATGGACCGAGGCTTGTCGAGTGGTCTTAATATACCACCCGGAGACTACCGGTCAAGTTTCGTTCCATTCGGAGGTCGTTTGGTACCCCAACGGTTAACCGGGCATCCGCAAAGTCCATTTGAGTGTCCAGCAAAAACCCCCTCCAAAACCAGCCCAAAACCCACCAAACTCTCTTCCATGCTCTAGGTCGTTCGATCACGATCGTGTGGGCGAAAACCGCACCTCATTTGGAGCCTCCTAGCACCCTCTACCTATAAATAAGTGGGCATCCCAAAAACGGAATCGCAGTCTAACCCTAGCAAAAATCCCTCGCGCCGCCGGACAACGTCCGCCCGCGCCGGCGGACGAATCGCGCGTCGCCACGTCAGCGTCC